>NC_057794.1:319784420-319862999 GCF_018294505.1 Triticum aestivum | reverse complement strand
TAAGCCTCTTAGTGAGAGAACGTAGGCGAGTGCTTGACTGCAGCTAAGCCCCCGAGTGGGAGGATTGCTCTCCACTCGGTGGGATTTTTTCAAACTTAGGCGAGTGCTCGACTGCCGTTAAGTCTCTTAGTAAGAGAACTTAGGCGAGTGCTCGACTGCAGCTAAGCCCCCGAGTGGGAGGGTTGCTCTCCACTCGGTAGGATTTTTTCAAACTTAGGCGAGTGTTGGACTGTCGTTAAGTCTCTTAGTAAGAGAACTTAGGTGAGTGCTCGACTGCAGCTAAGCCCCGAGTGGGAGGGTTTCTCTCCACTCGATAGGATTTTTCGAACTTAGGCGGAATGGATTCGCGACTAAGCCCACCCACTGGGGGATTTCAAAAGTAAATAAGAACAACACAATCGAATGAGAGAACCGTTAGCTCTTGTCTTTGATAAACGAATTACAAAAGGTGTTGCTTATTACATTTTATTCGAGCAAGTGTTTAAGTATAAAAGGGGTGGAGCAGCTCCGCGTTCCAAGACCGTGGCTCGTCTTTCTGATGCTTGATACTGTAAAGATGATATGCTCCATTGTGGAGAACTTTGGTGACGATGAAGGGGCCTTCCGAAGTTGGAGCGAGCTTGTGTGGTTTCTGCTGATCCACTCGAAGAACCAAGTCTCCTTCTTGAAAGGCCCGACCCCTCACATTCCTGGCGTGGAATCGATGCAAGTCTTGCTGATAAATGGTCGAGCGGATCAAGGCCATCTCTCTTTCCTCCTCTAGGAGATCGACTAAATCTTGTCGGGCCTGCTCTGCTTCCGCTTCGGAGAAGAGTTCAACTCAGGGTGCATTGTGGAGCAAGTCACTTGGCAGAACAACTTCGGCTCCATAAACTAAGAAGAAAGGAGTTCTTCCAGTCGACCGATTAGGAGTTGTCCTTAAGCCCCACAGAACTGACGAAAGTTCATCAACCCAAGCACCTGCCGCGTGTTTGACCCGTTGTCCGTGATGATGCTGTGTGGGACTCCATATCTGAATGTCAATTCCCTGATAAAACTGACAGCGGTGCTAGCATCAAGGTTCTTGATAGGTTTGGCTTCGATCCATTTGGTAAACTTGTCGACTGCAACGAGCACGTGAGTGAAGCCGCTTTTGCCGGTTCTCAGCGGTCCAACCATATCCAGTCCCCAAACAGCGAAGGGCCAGACGAGGGGGATGGCCTTCAGGGCTGACGCTGGCTTGTGAGACATATCGGAGTAAAATTGACAGCCTTCACATCTGTCGACTATATCTTTCGCCATCTCATTTGCTCGTGGCCAATAGAATCTAGCTCGGTATGCTTTAGCCATGATGACCCGAGAGGACGCATGGTGACCACAGGTCCCCGAGTGGATGTCATTGAGGATCATTCGACCTTCTTATGGTGTTATGCACTTCTGACCGACTCCAGTCACACTCTCCCTGAATAGCTGCCCTCTTATCACAGTAAAAGCTTTGGATAGACGGACAATCTGTCGAGCTTCTTCTTCATCCTCTGGGAGCTCTTTCCTGAGGATGTACGCAATGTAGGGCACCGTCCATTCGGGAGCAACGGCCAGAACCTCCATGATCAGGTCGACCACAGCTGGGACCTCGACTTCAGTCGGATCCGTGGCGCTCTTGGGTTGCGGGGGCTCTTCAGTGAAAGGGTCTTCCTGAACTGTCGGCGTGTGAATATGCTCCAAGAACACATTGCTGGGAATGGCTTCTCTCTTGGAACCTATCTTTGCCAATTCATTGGCTACTTGATTTTTCAATCGGGTGACGTGGTGGAGTTTTAACCCCTCGAACTTCTTCTCAAGCTTTCTCACCACGTTGCAGTAACCAGTCATGGCTGGACTTCTGATGTCCCACTCCTTCATCACTTGATTAACTACCAAATCTGAGTCGCCACAGACCATGAGGCGACGGACACCGAGTGAGATGGCCATGCGCAACCCATACAGGAGTGCTTAATATTCTGCTTCATTGTTGGAGGAATCAAAATGAATCTGGAGGACATATCTGAGATTGTCTCCTCGGGGGGATACCAGAACTACTCCAGCACCAGAACCGTTCAACATCTTGGATCCGTCAAAGAACATGGTCCAATGCTCAGAGTGAACTTGAGTCGGCAGTTGTTGTTCGATCCACTCGGCGAGGAAATCTGCTATTTCTTGGGACTTGATAGCTTTCTTTGCCTCAAACTTGATATCCAAGGGAAGGAGTTCAATCGCCCATTTTGCCACTTGACCAGTTGCATCTCTGTTGTGCAGAATCTCTGACAATGGAGCGTCGCAGACGACTGTAACAGAGTGATCTGAGAAGTAGTGTGCAACCTTCTTCGTGGTCATGTAAATTCCATAGACAAGCTTCTCATAGTGAGGATATCTCTGCTTTGACAGGGTCAAGACTTCAGAAATATAATAAACTGGGTGTTGGACTTTGTACTCTTTTCCTTCTTCTTCCCGCTCGACCGTAAGTACTGTACTGACGACTTGTCCAGTGGCTGCTATATAAAGCAGTAGAGGCTCTTTGCTGACTGGAGCAGCAAGCATCGGCTAGGTGGAAAGCAGGGCTTTTAGCTCTGCGAATGCTGTATCTGCTTCTAGAGTCCACTCGAACTTATCTGATGTCTTCATCAGTCGGTAAAGAGGCAGTGCCTTTTCACCGAGGTGAGAAATGAATCGACTTAGGGCGGCCAAGCAACCCGTGAGCTTCTGGACATCATGCACAGAAACAGGGCGTTTCATTCGGTGTATAGCGCCTACTTTCTCTGGGTTAGCATCGATTCCTCGTTCGGAAACAAGAAAACTGAGTAACTTGCCGCCTGGAACTCCAAACGTGCACTTTGATGGATTGAGCTTGATATCATACCTTCGAAGGTTGGTAAAGGTTTTAGTGAGGTCGCTCAGCAGGTCGGAACCTTTACGTGACTTGACCACAATGTCATCCATGTATGCTTCCACATTCCGACTGATCTGAGTGAGCAGGCACTTCTGAATCATCCGCATAAATGTGGCTCCGACATTCTTCAAGCCGAATGGCATTGTGACATAACAGAAGCACCCAAACGGGGTGATAAAAGCTGTCTTTATTTTGTCGGGTCCGTACAGACGGATCTGGTGGTACCCGGAGTAGGCATCCAAAAAGGACAAACGCTCGCACCCAGCAGTCGAATCGACTATCTGATCGATGCGAGGGAGAGGGAAGTGATCTTTCGGGCAGGCCCAATTGATATGCTTGAAATCGATGCACATGCAGAGTGATTCATCTTTCTTTGGGACCATGACAACATTGGCTAACCACTCGTAGTGGTAAATCTCTCGGATAAACTCAGCTGCCAAAAGCTGAGCCACGTCTTCGCCTATGGCTTTTCTATTCTGGACGGCGGACCGTCGAAGATGCTCTTTGCCTGGTTTCACTTTCGGGTCGACTCGCAAACGATGCTCAGCCAGTCCCCTGGGAACACCTGGCATGTCAGAAGGCTTCCATGCAAAGATGTCCCAGTTCTCACGGAGGAACTGGATGAGCGCCTCTTCCTATTTGGAGTCGAGTGTGGTCGAAATGTGGGTCGGAGCTGCATTGGGGTCCATCGGGTGAATGTGAACAGACTTCGTCTCGCCAGACGACTGGAATGCTGAATCCGTGGCTGGCTTCTTGGCTCGCAGCAAGTCACTCGGGTCTGCATTTTTCTGGTATTCTTGCAGTTCTACCACGGCCGTCTGGGCATCGGCGATCTTTGAGCCCTTCTGGAAACACTCTTCTGCCTTTTTCCGATTACTAGAGATAGTGATCACTCCTCTGGGACCAGGCATCTTCAGTTTGAGGTACACGTAACAAGGTCGAGCCATGAATCGTGCATAAGCTGACCTGCCCAAAATTGCATGATACACACTCTGAAAATCCACGACTTCAAACGTCAAATTTTCTTTGCGGTAATTTTTGGCATCACCGAAAACCACGTCAAGTGCAATCTGACCGAGGGACACAGCCTTCTTGCCTGGGATGACCCCATGGAAACTCATATGGCTTTCACTGAGTCTGGACATCGGAATGCCCATTCCTTTCAACGTTTCTGCATACAGAATGTTCAAGCCACTGCCATCGTCCATCAGGACCATTGTCAGTCGAGTGCCTACGACCACCGGGTCGACCACCAGCGCTTGCCTCCCAAGGGTGGCGATGTGCGCTGGATGATCAAACTGGTCAAACATAATGGCAGTTTGCGACCATTTCAAGTAATTGGGTGTCGCCGGAGCGACCATGTTCACTTCTCTGTTGATGACTTTCAATCGACTCTTGTTTTCAACATCAGCAAAAATCATCAGAGTGGAATTCACGTGAGGTTAACCATCATCATCTTCTCCTTCACTCTCAGCCTTGTCTGCCTCCTTCTCCTTTTCCTTGGGTTGTTTCTCTTGGAACTGCTGGATCAGGAGCCGACACTGTCGAGTGGTATGCTTTGGGTAAATGAAATTACCTTCTTCGTCTTTTTTGGTGTGGATATGGCACGTCAGATCCAACACGTCATTTCCATCTTGATCTTTTAATTTCTTGGGGTTTCACGGCCCTTTGGGCTTTCCCTTGAACTTTCCTTGAACCACAGCCAAGGCCTCACCCGGAGCAGCTGGTTCGGCCTTGCATTTTTGTTTCCGACTGGAGTTTCCTCCTCCGGTTTCGTGGGCGACTGCTTTGTGCTTGCCGCTCTGCAGTCGCTCTTCTTCTTCACCATTGGCATACTTGGTGGCAATTTCCATCATCCGAGTCAGAGTCATGTTTCCTGTCCGACCGAATTTCATATTCAATTCCCAGTACCTGACGCCTTCCTTGAAAGCACAAATTTCCTGATGATCAGACACATATTCCACCGTGTGGTGCAGGGTGATCCACCTCTGGTTATAATCTCAAAGTTTCATTCGGTTTCTGGACGCAACACTGTAATTCTGTCAAACCTGCTGGCCGTTTGCAAGTACCCTCAAACTTTCTGACAAACACTCAAGCAAGATCTTCCCAAGTATAGATGCTGCCAGGTGCCAACTGATTCAGCCACGCTCTAGCCGAGCCCTCCAACATTAGAGGAAGGTGTTTCATGGCCACCTCATCATTGCTGCCACCAATCTGGACAACCACTCGATAGTCTTTGAGCCAGGTGTCAGGCTTGGACTCTCCGGTGAACTTACTGACTCCAGTCGCCAACCTGAAGTTGGGGGGAATCACTGCAGCTCTGATAGCTCTGCTGAAGCACTCTGGGCTAGAGACATGCACTCTATTGCTGGTTTGTGGGCCTCTGTCATGACCATCTCGGTGAGCTCTGTTTCTGTCGACCAAGCCCTGCACGAGAATAGATCTCACATCAAAGCCTGGCTCCCTGGGGTCAATTGGAATACCTCTTCCGACGCTGTTAGGGCGTCTGTCTTCATGTGGCCGCGGCACGTATGACCCACTCCTTGGAGAAGCCGTGGGCACTCGATGGCGACCATCCTAATCGGCTCGATGATCATACTGCTCCTGGTTTCTGTACTGATCACGCCACTCTCCACGTCCCTCATGCCTTGGGGGCGATCTCGGGCTATGGGCCGACTGGACCGTATCTGCGACCATAGATCTGCTATGGATCCTATCCCACGACTGAGACATGACCGTATTCTGCTCTCCCACTGCCCGGAGCAAGGCCCTGATCTACGCCAGACCTCGGCCAGTTCTGACTGGGAAGGTTGAATCGACTCTGCTATCCGGACAGCAGCTGCTAGGTTTTGGATCGGTGTTCGGTATACCCGAGCCGGAGGTGGAAAAAGTTGGCGTCGGCTGGACTCAGGAGCACGTTGACGAGCGTGATCGTCGAGTGCGCGCTGGAGGTTCTCCAGCCGAGTGCGCTTAGCCAGATTGGCCAGGCGAGCCTGCTCCAAGGCCTGGGCCTCGGGTGTATCTCCAACTATAGGAGTATGCAGGGTATCTATGTTTCGGCGACAAAGTTCTTCTCTCTGCTGTGAGGAGAGAGGCTCGGGGGGTACTCCTCGTGAATGCGCAACGGATCGCCGTTCCCGTCGCCTCCGTCTTCGCGATCGAAGCCAGGAGGGCCTCGTGGTCCATTGACCACCAGGACTTCCATCGCCGAGTCATTGCTGCCGCACTCGGATGCAGTCTCTACGGAGCCAGTTGACAGATCGAACAGGACATAGAGAGACTCGTCGGGCTCGATCGCCTTGACTTGATGGGTGGCGTTCTGGTGGGCTGCCGCATGCTTCACCCACCGTTGAAGCCTCGACCGGCCGGTGCACTTGCTCCGGCGGGTCGCAGGGAGGGGGAAAGCCGTTGGAGTCGACTGGTACTGGGTCGACGGTTGCCGCAGGAGGACGCCGCAGACACACGCGTGAAAGTGCGTCGCCCCGCGGGCGGGGAGCGCGTCGACGTCGAGTGGTGCCTCCTGAAGCCAAGCGGAGTCGTCGGCGACAAACACGAGCACGCCGAGACGGATCTCGCAGTCCTCAGCCAAACCTCCACCTGGAATCGGGATCGGAAAAATTGCAACTTCTCCAATAAGTCGCTAAGACACCTGCCCCACGGTGGGCGCCAACTGTCATGGATCTAATACATACAGTAGAATGGGGGGTAGGTATGAGGAGGCAAGATCCTAGCTATGAAGGAGTTGTACACGCGAGTTTTACGAGTTCAGGCCCTTCTCAGAGGAAGTAACAACCCTACGTCTCGGTGCCATGAGGTGGTCGACTGGATTATATGTGTGTGTGAGTTTACAAAAAGATGTGAACCCTTGTCCCAGAGGAGGGGGGTGACTTATATAGAGTGCGCCAGGACCCCAGCTCCCCTCCGTTACACAGGCTTCAATGTTCATAAAGGAAAGGCGTTACTAGTAACGTCTACAGTAAAGCGTCATAAATGCTCATAATGCTATGGTTTAAGTCCTGACCGTTGCAGAGTGGAGGGTTCCTCATCTTCTGGTGGTCAAGTGTCTTCAAGGTGGTCGAGTGAGTGCATCTCCATGGTCGAGTGGTTGATGGTTTCTCTTCGACTATTTCTGATTCTTTGTAGAGATGTCCTTGGGGAGGGTAAGTTGGACAGGTCCATGACCCTACCCTAGGTACATAGCTTCATCAGATAGAACTTGAGGGAATACTTGTTCTACCTTTAGCTCCTCGTTGGGTTCGACACTCTTATTTATCGTAAACTATTGCGATCCCCTATACTTGTGGGTTATCAAGACCTTTTTCTGGCGCCGTTGCCGGGGAGCAATAGCGTGGGGTGAATATTCTCGTGTGTGCTTGTTTGCTTTATCACTAAGTAATTTTTATTTGCTATTCTTAGTTGTTTTCTATCTTTAGTTATGGGTAGAAAACGCAAAATACCAAAAAATGAGATGTACCTACTGAACCAATGGTTGAAGAACCACTCAAAATCTATCACACTGCTGAAGCTTTTTACTTGGATCATCTTCGATGCCTTTGTGCTCGTGCCGAAACCCCAACTAGCTTAGTTGAGGGCAAATCTTTAGATGAGAATGCTTGTTATGTGCGACACCGTATATCTGAAAAAGGGAAACTATTATGGGGTCAAATTCAACGTTTGCAATGCTATGCTTGGAATTTATGCGAAATATATGATTTTACTTGTTGTTCTGAAAACCCTAAGAAACACCTTCCCTATCAATGTGAGTTTAGTAATAATGTAATCGTATCTTCGTATGCTAAGGGTGTTTATAATTACTATGATGTTCAACAAATTGAAGAATTTGTTGCTTTTAAGGGTGCTTCTGAAATTGCTTTTTGATTGAAAAGTATGATGCTACTCTTCAAAAATCTGAAAATTTTGCCATACTTGAATATTGTTATGAGAATTATGCTTCTAATTCTTATGTTAAATTATATATTGAGGACTACTCCGCTGTCCAAGAAGAGACTAATATTTTGCAGGAGTCTATGGAAGAAGAAATTGATGAAACTATGAGCTCATTGGATGAAAAAGATGAGGAGGAGAGCGAAGAACAAAAGGAGGAAGAGCGAATTGATCACCCGTGCCCACCTTCTAATGAGAGTAAATCTTCAACTCATACATTGTTTAATTCGCCTTCGTGCTTACCGAAGGATGATTGCTATGATGACTGTTATGATCCCTATGATTCTTTTGAAATATCCCTTTTTGATGATGCTTGCTATGCTTATGGCCAAGATGCCAATATGAATTATGCTTATGGAGATGAACTTGCTATAGTTCCTTATGTTAAACATGAAATTGTTGCTATTGCACCCACGCATGATAGTCCTATTATCTTTTTGAATTCTCTCGATTATACTATATCGGAGAAGTTTGCACTTATTAAGGATTATATTGATGGGTTGCCTTTTACCGTTGCACATGATCATTTTGATAAATATAATATGCATGTGCTTGCTTCTCCTACTTGCAATTATTATGAGAGAGGAACTATATCTCCACCTCTCTATGTTTCCAACATGATAAAATTGCAAGAAACTGTTTATACTATGCATTGGCCTTTACTAGGTGTGCATGAATTGTTCTTTTATGACATGCCGATGCATAGGAAGAGAGTTAGACTTCGTCATTGCTTGATATATGTTGCTTTGTGCTCACTACTAAATTACAAATCATTGTTAATTAAAATTGGCTTTGATATACCTTGGGATCCGGGTGGATTCACTACTTGAGCACTGTATGCCTAGCTTAATGGCTTTAAAGAAAGCACTGCCAGGGAGACAACCCGGAAGTTTTAGAGAGTCATTTATTTCTGTTGAGTTCTTTCATATATAGTTTAAAAACAACAAAAATAAAGAGGGGAACCCAAAACTTTTCAAAAAGGAAAGTGAAAGTGAGAAAGACAAGCACTATTGAAGTGGGAGAGCTCCTTGAACTTTGTTCATGCTCACGGCAACTTTGTGAATCTTGATTACAGAAACTTTTCAAAAAAAAAAATTATCCCCTTGTACAATTCCATTGTATTATAAAAATAATGTGCCAAGGTTTGCCTTTAGGATGTTTACGATGCTTGTTGGTTTGTATGATGCAGGACAGAAACTTTGGCTGTAGTGCGTGATTTTACATTTTTTACTGGAACTTCAAATGGTTCTGATTATTTTTGCACTCTATTTCTGTACAAATTTTTTATTTTTCCTAATTTTGACAGAATTTTTAAAGTATCAGAAGTATGGTGAATGTTCAGATTTCTACAGACTGTTCTGTTTTAGCCATATTCTGTTTTTGATGCATAGTTTGCTTGTTTTGATGAAAACTATCAATTTATATCAGTGGATTAAGCCATGAAAAAGTTATACTACAGTAGACACAATGCAAAAACAAAATATGAATTGGTTTGCAACAGTACTTATAGTGGTGATTTTCTTTATTATACTAACGGATCTTACCGAGTTTTCTATTAAAGTTTTGTGTGGATGAAGTGTTCGATGATCGAGAAGGTCTCGATGTGAGAAGAAGGAAGAGAGGCAAGAGCTCAAGCTTGGGGATGCCCGAGGCACCCCAAGTAAATATTCAAGGAGACTCAAGTGTCTAAGCTTGGGGATGCTGGGGAGGCATCCCCTCTTTCTTCAACAAATATCGGTATGTTTTCGGATTCGTTTTGTTCATGCGATATGTGCAATCTTGGAGCGTCTTTTGCATTTAGTTTTCATTTTTATTTTATGCACCATGCTGGTATGAGATGGTCCTTGGTTGATTTATAGAATGCTCATTGCACTTCACTTATATCTTTTGAGTATGGCTTTATAGAATGCTTCATGTGCTTCGCTTATATCATTTGAAGTTTGGATTGCCTATTTCTCTTTACATAGAAAACCGCCATTTGTAGAATGCTCTTTTGCTTCACTTATATTTGTTAGAGCACGGGCATATCTTTTGTAGAAAGAATTAAACTCTCTTGCTTCACTTATATCTATTTAGAGAGATGACAAGAATTGGTCATTCACATGGTTAGTCATAAAATCCTACATAAAACTTGTAGATCACTGAATATGATATGTTTGATTCCTTGCAATAGTTTTGCGATATAAAGATGGTGATATTAGAGACATGCTAGTGGGTGGTTGTGAATTGTAGAAATACTTGTGTTGAGGTTTGTGCTTCCCGTAGCATGCACGTATGGTGAACCGTTATGTAACGAAGTTGGAGCATGAGGTATTTATTGATTGTATTCCTTATGAGTGGCGGTCGGGGACGAGCGATGGTCTTTTCCTACCAATCTATCCCCCTAGGAGCATGCGTGTAGTACTTTGTTTTGATGACTAATAGATTTTTGCAATAAGTATGTGAGTTCGTTATGACTAATGTTGAGTCCATAGATTATACACACTCTCACCCTTCCACCATTGCTAGCTTCTCTAGTACCGTGCAACTTTCGCCGGTACCATAAACCCACCATATACCTTCCTCAAAATAGCCACCATACCTACCTATCATGGCATTTCCATAGCCATTCCGCTATATATTACCATGCAACTTACATCATCATCATATACATGACTTGAGAGTTCATTGTCATATTGCTTTGCATGATCGTAAGATAGCTGGCATGATGTTTTCATGGCTTGTCCGTTTTTTGATGTCATTGCTACGCTAGATCATTGCACATCCCGGTACACCGCCGGAGGCATTCATATAGAGTCATATCTTTGTTCTAGATATCGAGTTGTAATATTGAGTTGTAAGTAAATAAAAGTGTGATGATCATCATTATTAGAGCATTGCCCAAGTGAGGAAAGGATGATGGAGACTATGATTCCCCCATAGAGTCGAGATGAGACTCTGGACTTTACAAAAAAATAAAAGAGGCCAAAGAAGCCCAAATAAAATAAGAGGCCAAAGAAGCCCACCAAAAAAATAAAAAAGAGAAAAAAAAACAAAAAATGAGAGAAAAAGAGAGAAGGGGCAGTGCTACTATCCTTTTTACACACTTGTGCTTCAAAGTAGCACCATGTTCTTCATATATAGAGTCTCTTGAGTTATCACTTTCATATACTAGTGGGAATTTTCATTATAGAACTTGGCTTGTATATTCCTATGATGGGCTTCCTCAAATGCCCGAGGTCTTCATGAGCAAGCAAGTTGGATGCACACCCACTTAGTTTCCAGTTTGAGCTTTCATACACTTATAGCTCTTAGTGCATCTTTGCATGGCAATTCCTACTCACTCACATTGATATCTATTGATGGGAATCTCCATAGCCTGTTGATACGCCTAGTTGATGTGAGACTATCTTCTCCTTTTTGTCTTCTCCACCATCATATTCTATTCCACCTATAGTGCTATGTCCATGGCTCACGCTCATGTATTGCGTGAAAGTTGAAAAGGTTTGAGAACGTCAAAGTATGAAATAATTGCTTGGCTTATCATCGGGGTTGTGCATGATGTGAATATTTTGTGTGGTGAAGATGGAGCATAGCCAGACTATATGATTTTGTAGGGATAACTTTCTTTGGCCATGTTATTTTGAAAAGACATGATTGCTTTATTAGTAGGCTTGAAGTATTATTGTTTTTATATCAAATGATAGATTATTGCTTTGAATCACTCGTGTCTTAATATTCATGCCATGCTTAGACATATGATCAAGATTATGCTAGGTAGCATTCCACATCAAAAATTATCTTTTTTATCATTTACCTACTCGAAGACGAGCAGGAATTAAGCTTGGGGATGCTGATACGTCTCCGTCGTATCTATAATTTTTGATTGTTCCATGCCAATATTATTCAACTTTCATATACTTTTTGGCAACTTTTTATATTATTTTTGGGGACTAACATATTGATACAGTGCCCAGTGCCAGTTCCTGTCTGTTGCATGTTTTTAGTTTCGCAGAAATCCATATCAAACGGAGTCCAAACGGGATAAAAACGGATGGAGCTTATTTTTGGAAAATATGGAAAATTCGGAAGGAAAATCAACGCGAACCAGTGCCCGAGGTGGTCACGAGGCAGGGGGCGCGCCCCCCTAGGGCGCGCCCCTAACCTCGTGAGCCCACCGTAAGGCAGTTGGCTCTCTTCTTTTGCCGCAAGAAAGCTAATATTATGAAAAAAATCACGGCGAAGGTTTCAGGCCAATCGGAGTTACGGATCTACATATATATATGAAACGGTGAAACAGAGCCAGAACAGAACGCAGAACCAGAGAGAAACAGAGAGATAAATCCAATCTCGGAGGGGCTCTCGCCCCTCCCATGCCATGGAGGCCAAGGACCAGAGGGGAAACCCTTCTCCCATCTAGGGAGGAGGTCAAGGAAGAAGAGGAAGAAGGGGGCCCCTCTCCCCCTCTCCTCCGTTGGCGCCAGAATGCCGCCGTGGCCATCATCATCATCACTGCGATCTTCACCAACACCTCCGCCATCTTCACCAACATCTCCATCACCTTCCCCCCTCTATCTACAGCGGTCCACTCTCCCGCAACCCGTTGTACCCTCTACTTGAACATGGTGCTTTATGCTTCATATTATTATCCAATGATGTGTTGCCATCCTATGATGTCTGAGTAGATTTTCGTTGTCCTATCAGTGGTTGATGAATTGCTATGATTGATTTAATTTGCTTGTTGTTATGTTTGTTGTCCTTTGGTGCCCATCATATGAGCGCGCGCGTGGATCACACCATAGGGTTAGTTGTATGTTGATAGGACTATGTATTGGAGGGCAAGAGTGACAGAAGCTTCAACCTAGCATAGAAATTGCTGCATACGGGATTGAAGGGGGACCAGTATATCTTAATGCTATGGTTTGGTTTTACCTTAATGAATATTAGTAGTTGCAGATGCTTGCTAATAGTTCCAATCATAAGTGCATAGAATTCCAAGTAAGGGATGACATGCTAGCAGTGGCCTCTCCCACATAATACTTGCTATCGGTCTAGTAAAGTAGTCAATTGCTTAGGGGCAATTTCGCAACTCCTACCACCAATTTTCCATACTCGCTATATTTACTTTAGTTGCTTCTTTACCTTAACAACCCCTAGTTTTATTTTCGTGCTCTTTACTTTCTTGCAAGCCTTTCCAAAAACACCTACAAAGTACTTCTAGTTTCATACTTGTACTAGGTAAAGCGAACGTCAAGCATGCGTAGAGTTGTATCGGTGGTCGATAGAACTTGAGGGAATATTTGTTCTACCTTTAGCTCCTCGTTGGGTTCGACACTCTTACTTATCGAAAACTGTTGCGATCCCCTATACTTGTGGGTTATCAGACGCTGCCGGGGTGGTTTAGGAAGGCCACAAAAGCAGAATGAAAGGAGCCTGGCGCGGGTGATGACTCGGCATCGATGACTTGGTGTGCGCAGTGAACAGCGCAGCAATGGGTGGCTCAACATGCCACGGTGGCTCATTCCGGAGGCAAGGTCACGATGGAGATGAACAGAAAGGGCGGCGACTCCCGCAGCAAGGTGGCTCGAGGCCGTGCCGGCTCAGAGCACGGGAAGGCCTGCGGCGAGGCAACTCTGAATCAGTTGCGGCGGGTCATGATGGACCAAATTGGCTACTTGCAGGTGAAACGGCGTGACTTAGAACAGAGGCATGTCAGTTTGGAAACAGTAAGGCAAATTGTAGACGAGGTGAATTGAGGGTGCGGTGACTCGTACTGCCGCTCCCCTAGTGGACGTGGCATCTCAATCCTGGGGCAGCTCGGTAGCCTCAATGGTTGTGGTGTTTGAGAGCGACTTGGAGCAGCGGCGATTTGGAAGGCCGCAACAGCGGAAGCAGGGAGCCGCGTCTTGGAGTATTATAGGCAGAGGCAAATTGCGAGTCAGCGATGGTCTGAGGTAACTCTAAATCGGACTCAACGGCGGGGCGGTGACTCGGAGAGGCGGCTCGCAGCTAGGTGGGCCCATGACGGATCAGCAGCAAAAAGGGCAAAGGCACTGACGGGTCAAGGAAAAGCTAGACCGGGCGAATTAAAAGCACAACAGCGACCGTGACTCAGCCGAGGTAGAGCAAGGCCGCGGCAGCGATTCAAAGACGGAGGTTTGAATTAATCCGGAGCGCAGCGATTCAGAGACATCGGTGATTCACTGATTCCCTCTTCTTTTCATCGTAATGCGGCGATTCGCTCGCGGAAGAAAACGGTTTAGGGACTCCTTGGCGGCAGGCGGCTCGCAGTCATACACTGGACAGAGGCGGCAGCAGTAGCTCGATGCGGGAGATGGCAAGGTGAATCCAGGGCGGTTTAGCACGGCTTGATATTCTCCAATAGCGAGCGGAGCGAAGCAGCCTGCTGTAACTCGGAACAGAGACCAAAGCAGAGACTTGAGGCCGCTTGGTCCGAAGTAAAGTGGCAGAACACGGCCGTGTACATCTGGTTTACAAATTTGACTGCGGCGAAGGCGGTTCCCAGCAGCGCGAGGCGTGATGGCTCAGAGGCCAGGGCATAGGTCAACCGCGGCAAAGGACCGGCTCCAGCCGCAGACCAAAGGCGATGTGCAACCATCATCGAGTCTTCCAAGTCGTAGCACCATCGCTCTTTGATTTATTCCTCCTAGTACGTCGAAACTGACAGGGACAACCATGGCGGCGAGTTGGTGGTGAAGGTGACTTAGCGGCGGTGGCTCGGGGCCGCGAGAGCGACTGAAGCAGGGCAGAACCAGCGTTGAAAATGGGGCGACCCAGCGCGGCGGGTTGGTGAGTCGCGTCCCGGTTAACAACTTGAGGATTCGCGACCCACTCGAAGAAACAGAAAGATCCGCAGGCGATACGAAGCGCGCGTGCCCCGGTGAGTCCGAGGCAGAGACGTTACAGGGAGGCCAAAGCACCAGGGTCACCATGGGCGGAAGACTACTCAAGCGAGCTGAAGCGACCAGGGACCAACGAAGGCGGCTCAGCCGCGGGGTCGCGGGCAACGTCGTTGGCCGATGGCTGGGTTTTGGAGTTGGCAACTCGGAAGAGGTCGGCGGCTTTTCCATCCTGGTCCGTGTATGTTGATGTATGACACCGTGTACTATTTATTGGCTTGATGGATGTAGTAGCAGCATGATCCTGACGTGGCTTCGAGACTTGATCCATCGTAATAAACAACACTGATGTTTTGGATGAAGTGAAAATACTCTGTTGATCTCGGTGCTTTATGCCTCGTATGGACTGATCTCGGAGAGACTCCGACCTGCAGCGACAATGCATATTAACCTGGCCTCGACGAATCATTTGATCGTTCGCATTGGCTGTCAGGACCCCGACTCAATGCCAGATCGATCTAGCATGTAACACCTCATATCACCTTGCGGCCTCACGCACGGTATTCCCACAGGTGTCGCCTTACCTTTGCCCGGGACCGTTTGCGCCTTTTGGCACACGTATATGACAGTGTCGCTAGCATCCATATGATAAGGAGCCCGGGCTGACATGGCTAGTCGTAAACCCAAAGTGGCACAGACTTACAGGGACAGGCATCCATGACCCAGCATCGAACGTGTCGGTCATCAGCGAGTGAATCCAGGCTGTAGCACTGGGCTAGCAGGACTCCGGTGAACCGGGCTGTAGCGGGCTAACAGGACTCCGGTATTCATCGCGTGACATTTCCCCGAAGGGACAGACACAGGAACGAAGAAGGACACATGCCGGCCAGCCTAAGTGTTCCGGAGCAGTAGCAAGCTACCATGGCTCAGTGAAACACTAGGAGACATTTCCCCGTAAGAGAGGCTACTAAAGATAAACAACTAGATGGTCAGATCCCACACATACCAAGCATTTCAATAACATACACAAAATATGCTCGATATGTGCAAATACAACATGGCATCACAACATGACTCTATGACTCAAGTAATTTATTCAATAGGCTCTGAGGA
The DNA here is from genome assembly GCF_018294505.1 of Triticum aestivum. Classification (NCBI taxonomy): domain Eukaryota; kingdom Viridiplantae; phylum Streptophyta; class Magnoliopsida; order Poales; family Poaceae; genus Triticum; species Triticum aestivum. Next base: position 319,847,198 of record NC_057794.1, on the reverse strand, counting down.
GCGAGATATTACAAACATGAGTCTCATGACCCAACAATCAGAGCATACAAGTCAAAGCACATGCGGAAGCTTAACATGTCTGAGTACAGACAACTATAAATGAAAAAAGGCTGAGAAGCCTGACTATCTACCAGATCCTGCCGAGGGCACAAGATCGTAGCTGAGGTAACAAGCTAAACGTCGAAGTCCACGTGGAACTACTAGTGAGACTGAAGTCTCTCTGCAAAAACATAAAATAGGCAAACGTGAGTACAAATGTACCCAACAAGACTTACATCAGAACTAACTACATATGCATCATTATCTACGAAGGGGCGGTGGGGTTTAACTGCAGCAAGCCAGCTTTGACTCGGTGGCTATCCTAAACTACGACTGCAATGTAACTCTTTTGAGGTGGCGCACACGAGTCCACATATTCCCCATATCAATACACCACTATGGATCCGCTCCCGTCTCCCTACGAGGGCGCCATCCATAGCACTCACGCTTATCTTGCGTATTTTAGAGTATCCACTTTCACTTGTCTATGAACTGATATAAGCAACCCAGAAGTCCTTTTCCGCGGACACGGCTATTCGAATAGATGATGTTAACCCTGCAGGGGTGTACTTCTTCATACATGTTTCCACCACTTAGCGTCTGCACACGACATGTGCTCGGCAGACTTCAAGCGAAAACCGACGTGGGTGTAGACCACGACCTACCTAAACACTCAAGTCTCTAGTCCAGGTTTATCGCCTATTCGGGTTCCATCCATGAGGAGATCCGGCCGGAGTTTCGCTCACAGCCCCAAACGATGTGAACAGGGTTCCGTGACACCAAACGGGCGCCCCGTATACCCGGCCACGTGCCTACCGCATCACAGCCCACCCCTACGGTCAGCGCTGTCCACGGCCTCCAGCATACTACAAACACCAGAAACTACTTGCAACTCCTGGACAGAGGACGAGGGTGAATAAGAAGTCGAGTGGGGTCATATTTCAGGGCCCAATGTATGGTAGTAGTTGAATCATGGATCACAAACACAGAACTCAGTTCCTGAGGACGGCTGCAATGAGACAACCCACCATGTACTCCTACATGGCCTCTCACCGCTACCTTTACCAAATCGTGTTCACACACTTAGCTCACACACAGTAGGACATGTTCACACGCCTCTGATTCATCCCCGATGAATCAGACCTGACTCAACTCTAAGCAGTAGCAGGCATGACAAACAAACATGAATGAGTAGGCACAACAGGGCTCAAACAACTCCTACTCATGCTAGTGGGTTTCATCTATTTACTGTGGCAATGACAGGTCATGCAGAGGATAAAGGGGTTCAACTACCGCAGCATGTAACAGTTGAATCGGTGTTGTCCTAATGCAGTAAAAGAGAGCAGGAGCGAGAGAGTGGGATTGTATCGGAATGAACAAGGGGGTTTTGCTTGCCTGGCACTTCTGAAGATAACATTGAGTCTTCATCAGTGTCAATGATCACATCATCGGTACAACGTCTATCGAGGGGGAACAACACCGACAAACACAGAAGAAACACGATCAATGCAATGCACAGTATGATGCATGCTCATGACATGGAAATATGAATGTGTTTTGAGCTAATGCAACTAGCAACAGATTAAATGAAGTTGGTTTGAATACAAGATTCAAATTCAAACTCCATATGTGATTATTCAAATGCCATTTAATTGATTTGTGCTAAACAGCATCTATAAGTTGTTCTAACATGCATGAAAATGGTACAGATGGATAGATTGGATTTTTCTGATAATTTTTCATATATAAATTATTTAATTTGGAGTTACGGTTGAATTTCTATGATTTTTAGAAGTTTATACAGTTTTCTGGAATTTTCTGATTTATTTTAAATCCAGAAAATCATTTAATGCGTCAGCATGACATCACCTTGACGTCATCAGGTCAACAGGGCAGGTTCAGGTCAAACCTGACCAGTGGGGTCCACTGGTCAGTGACACAACTAATTAACCAAGTTAATTAGCCTTAAGTTAATTCTAACTAAACTGTTTGTGGGGCCGGGGCCCACTGGTCAGCGACTAATCAGCTAACTAACCTAGGTTAATTAGTGTTAAACTAATACTAACTAAAATGTCAGGGGGGTGGCCCACACGTCAGTGACACACGGGGAAGGTCAAACCTGGGTCAACTCGCCGGAGTTGACCCGCGGCTCGTTGCCGGCGGAGCCAGAGACGGCGGAGGGGTGCGGTTTCCCTCCTCCGGCGACCAAATGGCCGGCGGAGGGCGTCTACGTGACGCAGGCACTCGTCCGCGTCGAGTAGTGGCAGCGGCTGGGCCTAAGATGGCCGGAGTCGTCACCGGCATCGACCGTGGCGGTCGCCGGAGCTCGGGCGAGCTCGGGGTCGACGCTACGGTGGCCGGGGAGGCTCGTGCGAGGCACCTACGTGTTCTAGGCAGCGCGGGGAGGAAGCTGAGCACGACAGCCGGGCCACTAGGTGGCCGGAGGCACGTCGGCGGCGATCACAGGCGGCGGCGGGTTTCGGTCATCAAGGGGGCGACGGCTACGGCAATCAAACGAAGAGGGAAAGAGGGGGAAACGGTGGCAGAGCTCACAGGGGTTGCGACGGTGGCCTCGGGGAGCTCGGGGAGGCGTCGGAGGCGGCGAATCGATAGCGGCGGTCCTCGGTGGCCGAGGAGGGGGAAAACGTCGGGACGGCGCTTCGGGGCTTCTCCGGTCGCGTGAGCCGACGGGGAGGTCGAGGGAGGCACTGCGGAGCTCAGGAGCACGTCGGGGAGGAGAGGGGGTGGCGGTGGCCGCAAGGGCAATGAGGGTCAGCGACGGTGGCGCTCGGCCGGTTGTGTGCGAGAGGGACGGGGAAGGGGAGAGGCGATGGGAGAGGTCGAGGGGGTTCCAGGGGGTCGGGGCAGCGCCGAGAAGATGACGCGAGGCGTCGCGGTGTCCAGGCGATGCAGACGAGCAGGGTGGTGGCGTGGCGAGCTCGGGCGCGTGCGCCGAGTCCCTCCTCTGCCTACTGGCGCGAGGAGGAAGGCGACAGGGAGGAGGAGGTGGGCTGGGCCGCACAGTGCTGGACCAGCACAGGAGCTGGGCCGGCTCTGGTGGGCTGCACGGGTGAGGCCAGGTAAGTCTCTGTTTTATATTTTTCTGTTCTGTTTTATTTTATTTAATCTGTTTTGCCACTATTTTGAATTTAAAAATAATTCAAACAATGCCAAAAACTCCTCTGAGAATATTTATGCTGCTTAATGGACTTTTCCAAAAGCACATAAAAATGTTTCAGGGTATTTGGAAATATATTCTATATAAGTTATGAATATAGTTCCAAATGCAAATAAAGTAATGATTTAAATTCAGTGCTCAAAATATTCCTCAAAAATGTTCATTATTTTTGGTTTGGTGCAAAACCCTTGCCAAAATATAACCAACATTATTTAAGGCCATTTTGAAAACATTGAATGCATTTTCCAGGGTTTTTTGCCCCTCTTTTATTTAAGTTTTTGAGGCTTCCAAAATTCCCTCAGTTCAAATTTCAGAATTTAAACATGATGCACACATGACTAGCTAGCTCAGAGCAAACCAGAAGCTAGGGATGTGACATTGGCGCATAAACGCAAACCTAATTTTCTCTTGATCTTAAATCTTGTACATGTCACTTTGATTGCTCGTCGATGACGTTATCTTCTGCGCCGGCTCTTTTTCATCCAGCACCTCGGGAACTTCTTGATACCTGAAGAAATCCCTCCAAGAACTCAACACCACCGTGCGCAGGCCCCACGGTGGGCGCCAACTGTCGTGGAATTGTCATGGCAGATGTCCTAGTGTGAGGACTTAGTCATGAGGCCAACACATCTATGTGGTAGCTTGAGAGGGGTTGAATGGAATCGAAAGACGCAACACAAGACAACGGTTTAGACAGCTTCGGGCCCAAGGAAACATTATCCGGTAACAACCCTACATGCTGTTTGTGGCTAGGTCTCATTATCATCACGAGGGAGTCACCGTAAACCGGCTCTCCCAGTTATGTCTAACCCTTAAGATTATCTCTCCCCCTCTTGGGGTGCCCTGCCCCTCCTTATATAATTGAAGGCGTGGGTTACATGTAGAGTCCAACTCGGATTAAGACTTAAACTATTACGACTTCTCTTCATGGGCTTCTTAACATCTTGGGCTTCATAACATCTCGGGCTTATTAACCTAGGCGACTCTGTCTGCTGGGTTATGACTGTCTGCCGGGTTATGACTGTCTGCCGGGTTATGACTGTCTGTTGGGTTATGATTGTCTGCTGGGTTATGATTGTCTGCCGGGTTATGATCGTCTGCCGGGTTATGACTTCCTGCCGGTTTACCATCTGTCTTAACTGTCTGCCTTAACCATCTGTCTTAACACTCTGCTGGTATACCAAGTCCCAGCCGGGTTATAACTCTGGCCGGGTCACACCACGGGGTATATCCCCGACAATCTTGGAGGGCAAGCTTACGAAAAAAAACGGAGTACGGAAGGTGTCCCACGTGGGCACAACCAACCTGGGCACGCCAGGCAAGCAGGACGCGCCCTGGTGTCTTGTGCCCACCAGGGGACGCTTCCTGGAAGTTTCTTTATTTAATTTTTTTAAATATTCCAAAACTAATAAAAAATATTTTTGTGGATTTTTTGGAGTCCGTTTACTTACCGTATCACATATCTCCTTTTTTTCACGATTCTGGGGTGTTCCGGAAGGACTCTTTTATGTGTTCTTCCGGTGTCAAAGTTTGGTAACATTACTTTCAACATTAATGGGCGTACCTGACATATAATGCTTTATTCGTTGCCCATTGACAACCTTCGGGTTAGTACTTTCGGAGTTATTTATTTTGATGGCTCTAGACCGGTAAACCTCCTCGAGAACATAGGGGCCTTGCCATTTTGAGAGGAGTTTTCCTGCAAAGAATCTGAAACGAGAGTTGTACAAAAGAAAATATTATCCTACTTTAAACTCATGCTTTTGGATTCTTTTGTCATGCCATCTTTTTACTTTTTCTTTGAATAATTTTGCATTATCATAAGCTTGGGTTCTCCATTCATCTAATCAGCTAATATCAAATAACGTCTTTTCACCAGCAAGTTTGAAATCATAATTGAGCTCTTTGATGGCCCAACATGCTTTATGTTCTAACTCAAGAGGCAAATGACACGCTTTTCCATAAACCATTTTATATGGAGACATAACCATAGGATTTTTTATGCTGTTCTATAAGCCCAAAGTGCATCATCTAATTTCTTAGACCAATTCTTCCTGGACCTATTGACAGTCTTTTGCAAAATTAATTTTATTTCTCTATTGCTAAGTTCAACCTGACCACTAGACTAAGGATGATAGGGTGATGCAATTCTATGGTTAACATCATACTTGGCAAGCATTTTACGGAAAGCACCATGAATAAAGTGTGAACCACCATCAGTCATTAAATATCTAGGAACTCCAAACCTTGGGAAAATAACTTCCTTAATTATTTTAATAGAGGTGTTGTGATCAGCACTACTGGTTGGAATAACTTCTACCCATTTATTAACATAATCAACAGCAACCAAAATATATGTATACCTATTAGAGGAAGGAAAAGGTCCCATATAATCAAATACCCTATATCAAATGGTTCAACAGCAAGTGAATAGTCCATAGGCATTTCTTGATACTTACCGATATTACCTATTCTTTGACATTCATCACAAGATAAGACAAACTTACGGGCATCCTTGAAGAGAGTAGGCCAATAAAATCCAGATTGCAATACCTTGTGAGCAGTTCTTTCTCCAGCATGATGTCCTCCATAAGCTCGGAGTGACATTTCCATAGGATTTTTCCTTGTTCATGCTCAGGTACACAACATCTAATAATACCTTCTACTCCTTCTTTATAAAGATGTGGGTCATCCCAAAACTGATGTCTTAAATCATAGAAGAATTTTTTTCTTTTGTTGGTATGTAAATCTAGGTGGTAAATATTTAGCAACAATGTAATTAGCATACCAAGAAGTATTGTGAGCAACATTTATTGCAGCTAACTACTCATCAGGAAAACTATCATCAATAGGTAGTGGGTCATCAAGCACATTTTCAAGCCTAGATAAGTTATAAACTACGGGGTTCTCAACTCCTTTTCTATCAATGATATGTAAATCAAATTCCTGTAACAAGAGAACCCATTGAATAAGTCTAGGTTTAGCATCTTTCTTTTCCATAAGATATTTAATAGCAGCATGGTCTGTGTGAACAGTTACTTTGGAATCAACAATATAAGGTCTAAATTTATCACAAGCAAACACAACTACTAAGAATTCTTTTTCAGTACTAGCATAATTTCTTTAAGCACTGTCTAGAGTTTTACTAGCATAATGAATAACATTCAGTTTCTTATCAACTCTTTGTCCTAGAACAGCACCAACAGCATAATCACTAGCATCACACATAATTTCAAAAGGCAAGTTCCAATCAGGTGGTTGAACAATAGGTGCAGAAATTAAGGCCTTCTTGAGTGTTTCAAAGGCTTTTGAACAATTCTCATCAAAAACAAAAGGGATATCCTTTTGCAAAAGATTCATAAGAGGCCTAGAAATTTTAGAAAAGACTTTGATAAATCTCTTATAGAAACTAGCATGACCTAAGAAACTACAAACACCTTCTGTATCTTGAGGATATGGCATTTACTCAATTGCATCAACCTTAGCTTGGTCCACTTCAATACCTCTTTCAGAAATTTTATGACCCAAGACAATGCCTTCATTAACCATAAAGTGGCACTTCTCCCAATTCAAGACAAGATTTGTTTGCTCACATCTCTGCAAAACTTGATCAGGATTTCTTAAACAATCAGCAAAAGACTTCCCATAAACAGAGAAATCATCCATGAAAACCTCAACAATCTTTTCACAAAAGTCAGAGAATATAGTAGTCATACATCTTTGAAAGGTAGCAGGTGCATTACATAAACCTAAAGGCATACATATATAAGCATATGTTCCAAAGGGACAAGTAAAAGTGGTATTTTCTTGATCAGGTTGAGAAACAGGTATTTGTGAAAAACCATAAATATCCATCAAGGAAGCAAAAGTGTGTGCGCTTAGATAATCTTTCAAGCATTTGATCAAAAAAAGGCAGAGGGTAATGATCTTTTCTAGTTGCTTTGTTTAATTTTCTAAAATCAATTACCATTCTATAGCCTGTAACAATTCTTTGTGGAATAAGTTCATTCTTATCATTAGGAACAATAGTTATACCTCCTTTCTTAGGGACACAATGAACATGACTTACCCATCTACTATCAGCTATAGGATATATTATACTTGCTTCCAGAAGCTTTCAGATTTCCATTCTTACCACTTCCTTCATCATCAGATTTAACCCTTGTTGGTGATCAACAATGGGTTTAGCATCAGGTTCCATATTAATTTTGTGCTGACATAGAGTGGGACTAATGCCCTTTAAATCATCAAGAGTATATCCAATAGCAGCTCGGTGCTTCCTTAGAACTTTCAATAATATTTCTTCTTCATGTTCTAAAAGGTTAGCACTAATAATAATAGGATATATCTTCTTTTCATAGAGATAAGCATATTTCAAAGTGTCTGGCAATTGTTTTAATTGAAACAAAGGATCACCTTTAGGTGGAGGAGGACCTCCTAGAGTTTCAATAGGCAAGTTGTGTTTAAGCAGATGACGTTGTTCAAAGAAAATCTTATCTAGTTCATTTCTTTCATCCATATGAAAAACATTTTCATGGTCTAGCAAGTAGGGTTCTAAAGGATCAGTAGGTGGTACAGCAATAAAGGCAAGACCAATCAATTCATCCTTACTAGGAAATTCTTTTTGATAAAGCTTTCTACTAAACTTGGAAAAATTAAACTCATGAGACTCATCACCAAAACTAACAACAACAGTTTGTTTCTCACAATCTATCTTAGCATTAACAGTGTTCAAGAAAGGTCTACCAAAGATAATGGGACAAAAGTCATCATGTGGGGAACCAAGAACAAGAAAATCAGCAGGGTATTTTAATTTTTCCACACAAGACTTCAACATCTCTAACAATCCCAATTGGTGATATAGTGTCTCTATTAGCAAGTTTAATAGTAACATCTATGTCTTCTATCTCTTCAGGTGCTATGTCATTCATAATTTCTTGATATAAGGTGTAAGGAATAGCACTCACGCTAGCACCTATGTCACATAAACCATGATAATAGTGATCTCCTATTTTAACTGAGATGACGGGCATGCCAACAACAGGTCTATGTTCATATCTTCTTCCAAGAGATATTTAACCACAACAATACTAGGTTCAACTTTAATTTTTTTCATCATTTTTAGGTGTTCTAATATAGCTTTTGTTAACCAAAGTTGAAACTTTAGCATGTTCATTTATCCTAACAGGGAAAGATGGTTTCCCTATATAAGTAGAAGGAACAACTGGATCAACATTATAAAGTATATTTTCTTCTTTAACTGGTACCGGTTCTTTGATTTCTTCTTTAATAGGTGGGTGATATTTAAACCACTTCTCTTTAGGGAGTTCAACATGAGTAGCAAATGATTCACAAAAGGAGGCTACTATCTCAGAGTCAATTCCATATTTAGTGCTAAACTTTTGAAAAGCATCAGTATCCATAAAAGATTTAACACAATCATATATAAGTTTAATACCTGTCTCTTTAGCTTTTTCGAGTTCCCAATCTTCAGAGTTGCGTTTAATTCTTTCCAAAAGATTCCAACATAATTCAATAGTCTTCTTCATAAAAGAACCAGCACAAGAAGTATCAAGCATGGTTTGATCATTACGAGAAAGCCGAGCATAAAAATTCTGGATAATAATTTCTCTTGAGAGCTCATGGTTGGGGCGTGAATATAACATTAATTTAAGCCTCCCCCAAGCTAGAGCGATACTTTCTCCTTCACGAGGCCAAAAATTATATATATATATATATATATATATATATATATATATATATATATAATTCCGGTCATGATGAACTAGATGCATAGGATAAATTTTTGGTGGAACTCCAATTTCAATCGATTCCAATTCCAGGATCCGATATCACCGCATAGCATATACCATGCCAATGCTTTTCCCTTCAAAGATAAAGGGAAATCCTTTTTCATAACTTCATTCCTGGGTAAACCTGCAAGCTTGAAAAATCCACAAATTTGTTCTACATATATCAAGTGCATATCAGGATGTTCGGTTCCATCTCCTGCATAAGGATTAGATAGTAGTTGTTCTATCATACCCGAAGGAATTTCATATTCAATATTTTCAGTAGGTGAAGTAGGTTGAGGGGTAGCTAATAGTGGTTCCGGACGAGGTGAAGATACCCGGAACAAATCCCTCGAAGGATCGTTTTCCATAGTAACAAGTGACAATAAATTTTAGCACACTATATAAATGTTTCCTTACCAAAAGTGCTTCACTCCCTAGCAACGGCGCCAGAAAATAGCCTTGATCACCCACAAGTATAGGGGATCAATTTTAGCTCTTTTTGATAAGTAAGAGTGTCGAACCCAACGAGGAGCAGAAGGAAATGAAAAGTGGTTTTCAGCAAGGTAATGTCTGCAAGTGCTGAAATTGTAAGTAGCAGAGTAGTTTGATAGGAAGATAATTTGTAACAAGCAAGTAACGATAGTAGTAGCAAAAGTGCAGCAAGGTAGCCCAATCCTTTTGAGGCAAAGGTCATGGAAAAATGGTCTCTTATGATAAGCAAAGTATTCTTGAGGGTACACGGGAATTTCATCTAGTCACTTCCATCATGTTGGTTCGATTTGTGTTCGCTACTTCGATAATTTGATATGTCGGTGGACCGGTGCTTAGGTGCTGTTCTTACTTGAACAAACCTCCTACTTATGATTACCCCCCCCCCCCGGCAAGCATCCGCAACTATGAGAAAAGTATTAAGAATAAATTTTAACCATAGCATTAAACTTTTGGATCCAATCGCCCCCTTATGAAATAGCGCATAAACTGGGGTTTAAGCTTCTTTCACTCTAGCAACCCATCATCTAATTGCTACTCCAGAATGCATTCCCTTAGTCCCAAATATGGTGAAGTGTCATGTAGTCGACGTTCACATGACACCAGTAAGGAATCAGAACATACATACTATCAAAATATCAAACACATATCAAATTCACATGATTACTTGCAACATGATTTCTCCCGTGACCTCAAGAACAAAAGTAACTACTCACAAATGATAAACATGCTCATGATCGGAGGAGTATTAAATAGCATATTGGATCTGAACATATAATCTTCCACCAAATAAAACATATAGTAATCAACTACAAGATGTAATCAAGACTGCTAGTCACCCACAAGCACCAATCTATAGTTCCAGTAACAAGATTGAACACAAGAGATAAACTAGGGTTTGAGATGAGATGGTGTTGTTGAATATGTTGATGGAGATTGTCGTCCACAAGATGCGAGAGTTGTTGGTGATGATGGTGTCGAAGATTTCCCCCTCCGAGAGGTAAGTTCCCCCGGCGGAATCGCTCCGCCGGAGGGCAAAACTGCTCCTGCCCAAGTTCCGCCTCGAGGCGGCGGTGCTTCCACGCGAAAGTCTTATCCTTATTATTTCTAGGTCAAAATGACTTATATACCAAAAGATGGGCACCGGAGGTGGGCCTGGGTGAGCACAACCCACCAGGGCGCGCCTGGGCTCCCTAGCGCGCCCAGGTGGGTTGTGCCCACCTGGTGGGTCCCCTCTTGTAGTTATTTGCTTCAATAATTCTCAAATATTCCATAAAAAATCCTCGTGAAGTTTCAGCTCATTTGGAGTTGCGCAGAATAGGTAGCTCGACATAGCTTTTTCAGGTCCAAATATCCAGCTGCCAGAATTCTCCCTCTTTGTGCATACCTTGCATATTATGAGAGAAAAGGCATTAGAATTACTCCAAAAAGCATTATTATGGATAAAAACATTATAAATAATAGTAAAAAAGCATGATGCAAACTAGACATATCAAGAGAAAGCAAAGGTTGCAAAAGCGGCGAAGGCAGCAAGTGCACCGGATGCCTCCATAGTGATGCTCAAGACCAAGCAAGATCTACTAAGTTATCTACTTGAAGCTACAGTGAGAATTGAGAAGGGCTTGGCCACCCTGACTCAAAATCAAGAAAGTCCTGAGAGGATAATAGAGACAAAACTTCATGACCTAGATGTGAATGTCACTAAGATACAGACCACAGTGGAGAAGCTCCAAGAAGATGCTGAGGATAGGGATGACACACGCACCACAGATAGTTTCCAGAGATTGCTAAGGGCAAAAAGGTCAATAGTTGTGCCAGTCGCCAGAGACTCCAGGAGTACCATTTCAGCACCTGCAGCAACTGCCTCGGTTGTACCTCCACTGTCAACCCCTCCAGCTCCACATACATCTTCTGAAGCATTTACAGATGCCCTCATCTCCATGCCGTCTACGCACACCGGAGCAACAAGCCAGGAGACCCTTTCAGGAGCTCCCGGATATCATGCTTAGAGTGTTGCATAGCACTATACACTTTCAAGCTTTTTGATAACTTGTTTCCAAAGGGGGAGAAAGTGTATAGATCATTACGCTTCGAGAGAGATTGTGTCTTGCCTTTTGTTGGTTTCTCTTGCTACTTTGATTGTTTGGTTGTTTGATTTCTATGCTACTACTTGTGTTATGCTTGTGAGATATTTATGTGATCATGGGTTTGATCACACTATGCCTTATTGTGTGCTTTCGTGGTTATATCTATGATATTTCTGTATGATCAATCACTTCTACCCTTGGTGATGAGTGCATGATAGTTAACTCTTATCATTTTGAGCGTTCCACCAAGATATATGTGACATGGAAGAGTGACCCATGTTCCTGATCGATTGTGTATTTGCATTCAAAATCAAAATTTTTAAAATAATGCACAAATATAGGGGGAGCTCTTTCTCAAAGCGATGATGTATTGCACTCATATTATCATTTGTCTAAGCTTTGATCTATATGTTGCCATCAATTACCAAAAAAGGGGGAGATTGAAAGTGCAACTAATCCCTGGGTGGTTTTGGTAATTCATAACAACATATAGCTCATTGAACTAATATCCATTGAAGTTAAATATTTCATAAAGTTCAATGTTTGGCATGGCATGGACTAGAGATGTGGACCCCTCAAAATGCTAAGGACAAAGATTGGCAAAAGCTCAAGACTCTTCATTTATATTTTAGTGATCCAAGATCACATTGAGTCCATAGGAAAGCAAATACTATTAAAAGGGGATGAGGTGTTGCTTAATGGTCTACTTGCTCAAAGTGCTTAGTGATATTGCTCCAAAACCCTCAACCACTTTCTCATTTCCAAATATGTCCAAAAGTCCAAGTCAAACTCGGCCCACCAAAATGACCTATCCGGCGCCATCGTGTTCATTTGACATAGCCACTGCCAGAAACCCAAGACAATTCGGTCACACCGATACGGATCTCGGTCTCGCCGAGATGGCCTTGCAAACTCTCTCTTGCCTATTGTCATTATATCGGCCTCACCGAAATGTGCAATCGGTCCCACCGAGTTCGCTTGACCAACTCTCTGTTTGCTCTTTGCTGAAATTGGTCTCACCGAGTTTTAAGCAATCGGTCCTACCGAGTTGAGGTTCTACCCTAGCCCTAGCACATCAGTCCCACCGAGTTGATCCCGTCGGTCCCACCGAGATTCCTAACATTCACATTTTGAACTAAATCGGTCTCACCGAGTTCTGCTATTTAGTCTGACCAAGTTGGGTCAAATGTGTGTAACGGTTGGATTTTCTGTGGAGGCTATATATACCCCTCCACCCCCTTCTGCATATGAGAGAGAGCCATCAAAATGTGCCTACACTTTCACTACTCATATTCTAAGAGAGAACCACCTACTCATGTGTTGAGACAAAGACATTCCAATCCAACCACAAGAATCTTGATCTCTAGCCTTCCCAAGTTAATTTCCACTCAAATCATCTTTCCACCATAGCCAAATCAATGAGCGAGAGAGAGAGGGAGTTCAGTGTAGGGGAGACTATCATTTGAAGCACAAGAGCGAGGAGTTCATCATCAGCACACCATCCATTACCTTTTAGAGAGTGGTTTCTCCTAGATTGGTTAGGTGTCGCTTGGGAGCCTCCGACAAAATTGTGGAGTTTAACCAAGAAGTTTGTAAGGGCAAGGAGATCGCCTACTTCGTGAAGATCTACCCGAGTGAGGGAAGTCCTTTGTGGGCGATGGCCATGGTGGGATAGACAAGGTTGCTTCTTCATGGACCCTTCGTGGGTGGATCACTCCATGGACTCGCGCAACCGTTACCCTTCGTGGGTTGAAGTCTCCATCAACATGGACGTATGATAGCACCACCTATCGGAACCACGCCAAAAATCTCTGTGTCTACATTGCATTTGCCTTCTCTAGACCCTTCCCTTTACTTTCATATGCAATGTTTTACTTTCCACTACTACACTCTTAGAATTGCATGTGTAGGTTGATTGCTTGACATGTGCTAAGTTGCTACAATCTGCCAACACTTAAAATTGTTAAAAGGTTAGATTTTTATTTGTCAAGTATTCTAATCAACCCCCTCTAGACCTACTTTTGATCCTACAATTGGTTTGACAACGAGTGGGAGATTTCAAGGATGGTGACAGCCATGTGGCAATGTATGAGAAAGAGCAAGACGGCGACGATGAGGGCGGCGATATACTTCCCGGCGGTAGTCACGCCGCAGTCCTTCGAGTTCATTGAGTATCTCCTCTCACGATGGAGCAGATAGATTCACCCGAGGTGAAAGTCAGGCGGAGGTGGTGGGCGTACAAATTGAAGGTCGAGCATCTAGAGAATAACAAATCGATCGAGTACGGTGTGCCATTTGTGAGGGTACAATGCCAGCCGAGCCACAGGAGGTCAGATGGCACGACGTCGCTTCCCCGCCGTTCTCCACGGTTCCCTTGCCGCTCGCCTCATTTCAATGGAGGTGGTAGGGTTTAAGGTAAGCTTCGCACTAACCCAATCTTCCATCTGCTCATGCTTACAATCAATGTGACGGCTAATGAAAATCATACGGGTAAGTATTGGGTAGTACTCTGAGTCTCAGAGTACTACGCCAATCAGCCTAAAAAAGCTCTGGAACTAAAACAAAGTTGTGAGAATGTGTACAAATAAAGAAAATTCGATTGGTGCATCTTTCAGAGAAGAGTACTCCCTAGAAAAGTGCCAATATAAGCTACTTTTATTCGATTAGAGAATTTGCTGCAACACTGAATCAAGTAAAGTGTCCCCTAAAAAAACAAGTAAAGTGCAAGGCAAACACCGACAGATTAAAATATTTTGCAGTGGGTCGACAAGAACTTGAGGAATCATCCGAGCATCCGCGCTTTTCCAAGACACGTTTATGTTAGATATTAGCACCTCACACTCTGCATATATGTTGGTTCCATCCGTACATTTGTGAAGTTGTGAGTCATTCCATCAGGGCCCATCAATCTGATCGTGAACTTGTGAGTCACGAGCGACACAGACTCCGACACCGAAGAACTCCGCTCTTTGGACTCTGGTCTCCCGGTGCCAGACACGCATGAGCACGCGTGGCTAAACCAGATAGTCGAGCACCTCCAGCCAAAGTCCAATCCAGTCTACATTGCGTCATCACTCAATGTTGGATCACTGATCAACCTATGTCATGCTTGCCATCCTTTCAAAAATATATGTTTCTTTTTTCTTTTGGAAATTCATTAACAAATTAAATGCATAGAAGTAATCGCATAGTTCCATGCGTGCAAAGGACGTAATCCCTACTAGTATTAGTGGCCCTTGACTTCTAGTTTTGCCGCTAGCCCATCGGCCGTACAAGGCCCCTACGCTTCCTAGGTGATACTACACTTCCCACCGTATATCTTGAAACCCCAGATGATAAGTGGTAGGAGCTAGGGTCCTACCTGGCCTGGACCGTAGGTCACAGGGGTGAGAGGCTGATTGGCGAGAAGGAGGGTGCGGCTGGCAGCCCTTCGGTGCCGTAGTCACGCAGGAGGAGGTGGCGGCTGAGAGGGAGGGCGGCTAGGGTTTAGGGTTCCAGCTCCTAAGGGGAGCTGGGCAATAGTAATGACTTATTGCTTAATTTGAAAAGGTATCCTTACATCTGTTTATATGCTAATAAAAATAAGATAATTTTGGCTAAGCCCCTAATTAGACGCGCCCAATGGGCCTCCTCCAGCTATAAGTGACGCGGGTCATAACATCTCTCCCCGCCTGCGCGAACAGCTCGTCCTCGAGCTGGAAGTTTGGAAAGTGTTGGCGGAACTCGTCAAGATACTTCCAAGTAGCGTCCTCCTCGGGAAGGCCTTGCCACTGGATCAACAAGTGCCACACCCCGCGATGCTGCTGGATCTACAACACCTTTGCCCGTCCTGGAAGAAGGCGCCCGTCGGATGTCGGCGGAAGCACCAGCAACCCCACATGGAAGATATCATGGATGCGGGCACCGGCCGGAAGCTGAAGGGAGTAGGCCACCTTTTCGATGCTCTCTAGCATAGAAAATGGTCCGGCATAGCGAGGAACCAGCTTGCGCTTTGCACGCGGGTCGAGGGACTGCGTGGAGCGGTGACGGAGGTGCAGCCACACCTAGTCGCCCACTGCAAATTTCGCCTCACGGTGGTGGGTGTCGTAGTAGTGCTTGGACAGCTGCTGGGCCTGTAGAAGTTGCTGGCGCACCTCCGCAGGCATCTCATCCTGGCTGCGAAGAAGGTTGTCAGCCGCCTTCATTCTCACCGTCTCGGGGTCAAGCGGAAGGATGGGCAGGGGCGGTCGGCCATAGACCACCTCAAAAGGCGTGGTGTGCAGGGCGGAGTGATATGAAGTGTTGTAGCAGTACTCCGCCCACGCGAGCCAGTCCACCCAAGCCCAGGGCCGATCCTCTATAACACAATGCAAATACATGGCAATCACCTTGTTGACCACCTCAGATTGACCGTCCGTCTGAGGAGAAGGCCGTACTCAGGGGCAGCTTCACGCCCGCCATCTGGAAGAGAAGGCGGCCGTGTAGGGATGGCCGAGCGCGATGAAGTGCACATACTTGGAGAAGCGGTTGACCACCGTATGGATGACGTACTTGCCGCCCACCTTCGGTAGGCCCTCGATGAAGAACTTGGAGATGTTCACCCACACCTGAGAGGGCACCTCTAACGGCTGGAGCAGCCTGGCCGGTCACAGCGTCTCCGTCTTGTTGCACTGACATGTTAGGCAAGACCGCACCCAATTCCAGACTAGGGCCCGGTTGCCGGGGATGTAGCAGTCGGTGCGGAGACAGTGGAGGGTCTTCTGCACACCCCTGTGGCCGGCTGAGTGGGCCAGCAGTAGGACCTGGTGATGGAGGTCACCGTGATCCGTCACGAAAAGCCGGCGCCCGTGCAGGAGCAAGCCATCCGCCACGTACCATGGCTCCTCCAAGTCGCCAGCATCGAGGCGCTGCCGAAGGAGCTGAGTGTCCATAGCTTCCGTGGTGGCCAGACGGATGTCGTCAATGAGGGCAAAGGAGGGCCACGAATGGATGCAGAGGGCCGCCCCCGCAGGGTCGATGGCGTCCGAGTCGGGGTCAGCATCGCGGCAGGACAGGGCATCGACCATGGTGTTTAGGCGCCCGGGCAATACTCGAAAGTGAAGTTGAAGCCAAAGAGTTTACTGATCCACTGATGCTGCGACACGGTGGATAGCCTCTGGTCCAATAAGAACTTGGGGCTATAGTGCTCTGTGCGGATACGGAACGGCCTCCCCCAGAGATACGGTTGCCACTGGCCCACGGCCTGCACCAAGCCAATGAGCTCCCTCTCATAGGCTGCAAGCTTATGATGGCGCGCGGTGAAGGGCCTGCTGAAGAGTGCAAGCGGCCCGTCGCCCTGATGAAGGATGGAGCCAAAGCCCACGCCCGAGGTTTCGTAGTCCACCATGAACGGCATGTAAAAGTCGAGCATCTAGAGTACCGGACCCGTAGTGAGAGCCTGGTTGAGGCCCTCAAACGCCTCGACATCCTAGGTGAAGGCATTGCGGTGCAGCAGGCGCATGAGCGGGGATGCAATGAGGGCAAACTCCCGAATGAATTTCCGGTAGTACCCCACGAGGCCCAGGAAGCCTCGTAGTGCCCACGGCGCGTGCGACGTCGGCTAGGATGCGACAGCCGCGACCTTGTCGGCATCCATAGCGACACCCTCGACCGAGATGATGTGGCCGAGGTAGGCGTGCCGAAAGAGCACTTCGACCGCTTGAGGTGAAGATGATGCACTCGAGGCTCGTTGAAGACGATGTCGACATGCTGAAGGTGCTCCGCCCACAAGGCACTGTAGATAAGAATGTCATCAAAGATTTTTTAAACAAGCACAAACCGGCACAAGTAGGGCCAGAGAACATCGTTCATCAAGGTAAGAAAGGTCACAGGGGCATTGGAGAGACCAAAGGGTGTCGCTGTGATGAGTAGCTGTGATGAGTCCAAAACGTCATCTTCGCAACATCGTCCGGGTGCATCTGCACCTGGTGGTAGCCGGAACGGAGGTCGAGCTTGGCGAAGAAGCGTGCCCTATCTAGCTCATCCAGGAGCTCGTCGACGACTGGAATGGGAAATTTATCCTTGAGCGTTTAGGCGTTAAGAGCATGGTAGTCGATGCAGGAATGCCATGTGACGTCCGTCTTTGGGATAAGGAGGACCGGCGCCGAAAATGGCGAGGTAGAGATCCAGATGATGCCCAAGGCGAGCATGACCATGCACTGCCGCTCCAACTCGTCCTTCTACAGCTGGGGTAGCGGTAAGGGTGCAACACAACAGGGGTTGTGCCCGGTAGGAGGTTGTCGGATTTCGGGCTCCGCAGACCCTTGAGAGGTTCGAACTCTGTGGTGCGTGCGAAGAACTCAACCTACCCAATCTGCCTACTCGCTAGTCTCACGGCCTAGCTCGATGAACTGGGAGGAAAACGGACACAGTAATTTACCCAGGTTCGGGCCACCTTGCGGTGTCAAACCCTACTCTTGCTTTGTGGTGGATTGGCCTCGAGGGCTGATGATGAACTAGTACAGTGGAAGAACGACCTCAGGAGGAGGCGTGTTCTTGTGCTCGAGTGAGCTGGTGAGCTGGTGAGGATGGAATGGATCTGATCTAGTCCCTTCTCTATGGTGGTGGCTAGGTCCTATTTATAGTGGCCTTGGTCCACTTCGGAAAATAAAGGCGAGAAGGGTTCCCACAATGGCCAAATTCAAAGGGAGACAACTAGTACATGTTATCCTGACAATAGTAGGATTCGCCTGCAAAAGCCTCTGGTCATGACACCGTGGTGGGCTCGGTGATGACCTCCGTCCTGTCGTCCTGGTGGTCTTGGTGTTGTTGCGCGAGAATGGAAACTTTTGGCTGATTCCTCGGGACTTTGCGCCCGTGCTTGCCTCCTTAGCACTAAAGAGGAAACTGTTCTCCTACACTGGCTGGCGCCCACCTGGCCTTGGTCATCATGGCTCACATCATCCAAACCACGCGAGGTGGAGCTTGCATAGGAATCTCCGCTCCTCAAGAGCCAGCCTGAGGAGGCCGCTCCTTCTGGAGGTCTTGGCGTCATCCTCCTCGCGAGGCTTGGCCCCTCATGAGGGTTTTGAGTTGCTGATGCTGAAGGTGGGCTGTACCAGGTCGTCGATGGAGCCACGCCGTGGGCCGTAGGTAGGCAAGTCTGGGTACCCCTGTTGCCAGAACGTCGATGGTATCCCTCAGGCGCAAGGCACGCTCGAACCTGACTTCGAGGCAAAGCTAAAGGGAAAGGGCGAAGCGCCACGGGCCCTAACCACCTTCGGCCTTGGTCAATGCGTGGCAATTGATTGGACGTGGTCGTCTCCGCTTCCTCACGCTGCCTCGACAATCGTTCAACTTGACAAGAGCCTGACGGATGCAGAGAATAATCATCATTGCGTGGGATCATGGAGGCCGATGGTTGGCCTCCCTTAGGTTATAAATGAGGGGAGGGGCGGAGCCCCCTTCGCTCATATCCATCTTCTCACAGCCTGCTCCTTCTTCTTATTTGCCTCATCGTCTTGTCGCAGCATCCATGGTGCCG
Organism: Triticum aestivum; assembly: GCF_018294505.1. Lineage (NCBI taxonomy): Eukaryota > Viridiplantae > Streptophyta > Magnoliopsida > Poales > Poaceae > Triticum > Triticum aestivum. The sequence goes on along the minus strand of NC_057794.1, from coordinate 319,828,109 downwards.
ACGAGGAAGTTCTCCACCGCGTTAAAGGGGAAGGCCCCCAAGGAGGGACCGGATTCGCCGCCGCCCAAGAGGGGCCGTCGACGTCCCCGCAAGTACGCTCCGACCCCGGGGGTGGCCCGCCAGGGGCGCAGGCATACCCCTCCAAGATCGAGCGCTGCCTCCAGCGGTCGTGGCGGCGCTTCTCCTTGCGGTGGGAGATGCTGAGGACGAGGCAGCTCCTGCGATGGGGGAAGGCACGCCATGGTCACCCGGCCTCCTCGGCCGTGCTTCCACTCCGCGGACACCTTCCCGGTGTTTGTGGTGTGGTCGGAGAGGCCCGCTGGCACCTGGATCCCGCTTCCGTGCTTCTTCATGGGTGAGCTGCCAAGTATGATGGCCTCGCGACCCTCTATGTGAGGGTGTTCCGGGAAGACGGCCGCCACGCGGGGTGCTACCCTGAGGATGGCAGCAGCGACGATGAGCTTGCCTTGACGACAGCCGCGCCGATGATGGGGGTGAGCTTGACCTTGGCGATGGCCGTGTCACCCCCAGTGACGGTGCCTTCTCCTCCGGCAAGAGCTCCAGCAGCGGTGGCTATGATCAACCACCCCACTGCCGGGCTCGGATCAGGGAAGGCGATGGGCCATCTCGCCGCCGTGCTCCGGTGAAGCGGGAGGAAGGCTCGGGCTGAGCCCCGGGCGTTGCTAGAGCCTAGCCTCGGGAATTGCTGCGGTCGTGCGGCTTGCTTTTGTTTAACCTTTCCTTTTTCCTGCATTTTGAAGAAAGTAGAGGGCCCTACTGGGGTATGTAATGAACCATGGCACTTATGCCACTATGCTATGTTTGTTATTTTGATATTGTGCCGTGATATCCATGTTCTGAGTAGGTGCGGTTAGAGTAACTTAGCTTGGTGTACTTGCAGTAGTTTCCCGCCTCGCGAGGTGCGCCCTTCCAGCAGCATCTAGCGGGCTCCCTTCTTGATGACTCCGGAGCCGTCGGGCCTTGGGAGGCATTTGCAAAGGTGCAAGGTGGTTAGAAAGCTTGACGGGATGCTTCATTCTTCCTCGCGCGAGCCCCCGCATGAGGGTCGGTTGGGGCTAGTACACCATGTCACGCTGCCCGGAGGCACGGACTTAAAGGGGTGCATAGGCCCATGAGCTCATTCGAGAGCGTCTTGCGAGTATTAAGGAAGCCGAAGCTCTAGAGCAACGAGGCTTTGGCGATGTGTGTTGGCGGTGCGGGCGAACCCAAACGCACACACCTGCCTAGCCCCCGCGTGCGAGATGCGCGAGCAGGATCGACGGGCAACTGCCACTCTTCCTGGGTCAAGACTGAGACGCGACCGAAGTAAGAGGAGAAAAAATCCAACTCTGGCGAACGATAAACACGAAAACTCCAAATTCCATTAAGAAGTTGCAAACCAGCTATAGAAAGCAAGCAAAAGAACAGTCGCGTCCGGCACCTAGACTAGTCTTCTCACCAGCGCGGAGCTAAGTGCTGCCACTAGGAAGTGGGTGGGAGGCCCCGTGAGGCCCACGCGTGGAACTCAGGAGACTCCGGGGTGTGTACAGCCCTGCTCATTATTATGTGAGTGTCACGAGCGGAGACCTTCACAGGCACTGGGCCTTGCTTCATGGGTAGACCTCCGGAGGTGCTGGATGTTCCAGGCGTTCTAGATGGGGATCCCGTCCTATGTCTCTAGGCGCGCGGCGCTAGGCGTGGTGACACGGGCAATCCTGAACGGGCCCTCCCACATGGGTGAGAGCTTGTGCAGTCCTTCCCTGCAGAGCACCCGCCTTAGGACGATATCACCCACCTCGAGCGTCCTGGAGCGGACACTACGATAGTGGTACTACCGCAACGCTTGCAGGAACCTTGCCACTCGGAGCGAGGCTTTGCGGCGGCGATCCTCACCCAGCACGAGGTCCATCCCCTGCGAGGCGTCCTGGCGTGCCTCACCAAACGCAAAGACCCGCGCGGAGCGATGCCTGGCCTCATGAGGGAGAACCATTTATGCTCCATAGACAAGGAAGAATGGAGTCCCGCATGTTGGCTTGGTCGTGATGGTGCGGATGGACCACAGCACGGACTGGAGCTCGTCGAGCCAGCCCCTCCCACAGGCCAAGAGCTTCTTATAGAAGGTTCTTGCCTTGAGGCCCTCAGGACCTACACATTGGCACGCTCGGCCTGACCATTGCTCCTGGGTGTGATACTGAGGCGTAGCATATCTGCGTTCCAAGGTTAGCACAATAGTTTTGAAAAGGTTGCTAGTGAACAATTAGCCGTTGTCGGCGATGATGCGATTAGGAACCCCAAACCGGATCACGAGGCCCTTGATGAACTTGATTGCTGAGCCGGCTGGGATGGTTCGGATGGCTTCCACTTCTGCCCACTTGGTCAACTTGTCGATGGCGACGTAGAGGTAGCGGTATCCACCGGGCACTCAAGGAAACGGGCCCAAGATGTCCAGCCCCCAGATCGCAAACGGCCACGAGAGCAGGATGGTTTGGAGACCCTGAGCGGGCTGGTTGATCTGCTTCGCGTGGAATTGGTAGGCTTCACATGATCTTACCAGCTTAGTGGCGTCGTTGAGTGTCGTGGGCCAGTAGAATCCACTGCGGAACGCCCTGCCCACGAGGGTGCATGATGTAGAATGATGCCCACAGTCCCCGCTATGTAGGTCTGCCAATAGATCGCATCCCTGCTCCCTGGAGATGCATCATAGAGAAACATCGTTTGGCCATTTCCGGTAAAGCACACCGTCCTAGATGTAGTACATAGTGGCCTGGCGAGCCCCATGCTCTGCGTCTTCCTCCTTCTCCGGTAATCAGGGGCGCCCGAGAGGGGTGCTGGGGGAGGGGTATGCCTTGAAATCCTCTATCTAGCTCCCCTCCTGAGGCTCGAGCGCGAGGAGGAGGCGGGCTCCCGAGGTTGGACCGCAATTAGGGGCGCCCCAGAGGGGTGCTGGGGGAGCTCCTCCTGAGGCAATGCTGGTCCCATGGTGGGTGGGACCGCCAATGGCTTGAAGAGCCGCTCCTCAAAGACACCAGGCTCCTAAGGCAAGCATCGGGATGCCCTCTTGGCAATGTCGTCTGCCTCCTTGTTCATGCCGCGCGGTACGTGTTGCAACTCCAGGCCCAAGAATTGTTTCTCAAATTTGTGTACCTCCTCAAGGTATGCCTCCATGTGATCGTCCTTCAGCTTGTATGCTTTGTTGGAGAAGTTGACAAGGAGCTGTGAGTCACCCTTGATGGTGAGGCGCCTCACTCCCAAAGTGGTCATGTCCTTGAGGCTGGCGATCAGGCCTTCGTACTCTGTGATGTTGTTGGAGACCTTCTCTCCCTGCTGGAAGCAAAGCTGCACAACGTAGTTGAGCTTGTCCTGGGTAGGCGAGATGAGCACGACTCCAGTCCCCGTGCCCTGACGCGCGAATTCGACTTCGAAGTACATGACCCAACCGTCCGGGGCCTCACTTCCTAGCGAGAGGGGATTGTCCTCGCCCACTTCTGGGCTAGGGATGTCGATCCATTCCACCATGAAGTTGGCGAGTGCCACGCCCTTGATGACTCTGGTGGTGCTGAACTGCAACTGGAATGCCTGGAGTTCGATGTTCCATTTGGCGACTCTCCCCACAGCATTGGGGCTCCGGAGTACTCTCTCCAATGGGTAAGCAGAGGCAACTTTGATAGGGCAGCCTTGGAAATAGTGGTGCAGCTTTCAGGAGGCGACAAGAAGCGCAAGCGAGAGCTTCTGCGGCATGGGGTAGCATGCCCGCACATCGGGCAGCATCGTGCAAAAGAAGTACACTGGGTGTTCGATGTGGGCGAAAGTGTCGACGGGGTCTTGTACCTCCTGGGTCGGATAGCCTCAGGATCTTGGTCGTTCGTTGAGGCCGTCGAGGCCTCAGGAGCATCTTCCTATGGAACTTGGTCATCTGTTGGGGCACCCGCGGCTTCAGGAGCGCCATCCTGAAGCTGCGGCATCTTGACCAGATGCGGGGCGTTGCTCCGCGAGCCCTTGGCCGGGCGCTCCACTCGAACCGCAACCAGCACTGTGCTGGCATTGTGAGGTGTGGTTGCCAGGTAGAGCACCAAGGGCTCAAGGGGACATGATGCTACCATCACCGACAGGCTGGCGAGGTACCTCTTGAGGTGTTGGAACAATGCGTCAGCCTCTGGAGTCTACTCGAATGGTCCTTTATTTTTCATGAGCTTGAAGAATAGGAGGGCGCGTTCTCCCTTCTTGGAGATGAAATGCCCCAATGAGGTCACACAGCCTGCCAGCTTCTGCATCTGCTTGAGGGTTTGTGGCAGGCTCATCCTTTCTATTGCCTTGACATTCTACGGGTTGGCCTCGATCCCCCTGTGCGACAGCCAAAAACCAGTAGCTTGCCGGAGGGGACGATAAACATGCACTTCTCTGGATTAAGTCGCGTATCTACTTTACGCAGGCTGACAAACGTCTCCTCCAGGTCTTCAATAAGGGTCCTTGCCTCCCAAGATTTCACCACTATGTCATCGACATATGCCTCGGTGTTCCTCCCGAGCTGCCGGCCTAGAGCGATGTGCATCAGCCGCTGGAAGGCTGCTCCAGTATTGCGCAGCCCGAACGGCATGCAGGTGTAGCAGTACACCCCGCATGGGGTCAAGAAGGTCGTCTTCTCAACATCCTCCACCACCATCTTGATTTGGTGATAGCCCGAGAAGGCATCCAGGAAGTACAGCAGGTCGTACTTGGCAGTGGAATCGATGATCTGATCAATTCACGGGAGCGGAAAGGGGTCTTGAGGGCAAGCCTTGTTGAGGTTGGTGAAATCTATGCACATGCGCTCTTCCCACCTTTCTTGGGGACGACAACTGGGTTCGCCAGCCACTCTGGATATCTCACCTCCCGAATGACGCTGGCCTCTTGTAGCTTCCAGGTCTCTTGGACGATGAACGACTGCTTCTCTATGGACTGCCGCCGCGCCTTCTGCTTCAGCGGGCGTACATTCGGGCACACCCTCAGGTGGTTCTCGATTATTCCTCTCGGGATCCCAACTAGATCCTGGGTTCCCATGCAAACACATCTTTGTTTGTGTGTAAGAAGCTGACCAACTCCTCTGCTTGATCTGGAGGGAGGTCGGCGCCTACGGTGAAGGTGGTGATCCGATGCCCCATCTTCATCAACCAGCACCTACTTCATCTCGGAATGATCATGAGAGAACGATTGCTTCTTCTTTGTTGGTGCAGCCCCCGGAGCCTCCGGGGATCCCTCCTCGCTCGGCCGCGCTACCGCCAGTACCCTGAAGGCGAGCTTGAGGGCCAACAACGCCTCCTTGGTGTCCCCTGCTATGGTGAGGGTGAGGATGCCACTACTTCCTTGCATCTTCATGAGGTTGTAGGCAGGGTGAGTTGCCTCCATGAACTTTGCCAAGGCTGGGTACCCCAGGATGGTGTTGTATGGGAGGCCGATGCGGGCGATGTCGAAGTCGATAAGCTCGGTGCGGTAGTTTCCGTGGGTGCCGAAGGTGACGGGGAGGCGGATCTGCCCCAAGGGGCAGGTGCAGCCGTTGATGACTCCGAAAAAAGGCTTGGTGGGGCGGAGGCATCCATGGGGCACATGAAGCAAGCCAAACGCTTCCACAGAGAGTACATTGAGGCCGGCTCCTCCGTCGATGAGGGTCTTGGTGACTGCCACGTTGCAGATGGTTGGGGTGCAGAGCATCGGGAGTGCACCGACGTCTGCGGTGGTCGCAAGGTGGTCCCTCGAGTCAAAGGTGAGGTCGGCCTTAGGTGCCTCCCAGCCTGGTGGAGCCCCCCGCTGCACGCGAGCGGCACCCACCTTGCGGAAGAATTGCTTGATGTGGCGATCCGAGGGTGGTACCTTCGAACCGCCTAGGAGGGCTGCAACGGCGTGAGGCGCAGGTCAGGTGAGGCGAATGATGAAGAGGCCGCGCAACTCCTCCCAGGAGGCCACCGAAGACCCTGGCAAGGTGAGAAGCCAGGCACACGGCACGCCTGCGAGGGCCATGGGGAGCCAGTTTTTCGTCACCTTGCTTTCGTCGTCGGTTGCCCAAACAGCCTCCTCGTACACTCGGAGAAAAGCCAGCAGGACCGTCGCGCCGTTGTATCGGGATGTCAGATCCGGCCTGAACTTGGGCGTGCACTGCACCTGCCTCGGGGCGGGTGTGAAATCTTGGAGGCCCTCGGCTCCCCCTAAAGCAGACGTTGGTCCGGTCGATTGAGTAGCCCTCGCCATGAGAGCCGAACAGTGAAGTGCGGCGGACAGAGAGGCAGATCTCCGAAGCACCCCTACCTGGCGCGTCGAATGTTAGATTTCGGGCTTCGCAGACCCTTAAGAGGTTCGAACACTGGGGTGTGTGCGAAGAACTCAATCTCTCCAATCTGCCTACTCGCTAATCTCACGGCCTAGCTCGATGAACTGGAAGGAAAAGGGACACAACAGTTTACCCAGGTTTGGGCCACCTTGCGGTGTAAAACCGTACTCCTGCTTTGTGGTGGATTGGCCTCGAGGGCTGATGATGAACTAGTACAATGGAAGAACGACCTAAGGAGGAGGCGTGTTCTTGTGCTCGAGTGAGCTAGTGAGCTGGTGAGGATGGAACGAATCCGATCCGGTCCCCTCTCTATTGTGGTGGCTAGGTCCTATTTATAGTGGCCTTGGTCCTCTTCCCAAAATGAAGGCGGGAAGGGTTCCCACAACAGCCAAATTCGAAGGGACACAACCAGTACATGTTATCCTGACAAAAGTAGTCTTCACCTGCAAAAGCCTCTGGTCATGACACCACAGTGGACTCGATGATGACCTCTGTCCTGCCGTCCTGGCGGTCTTGGTCTTTTTGCACAAGAATGGAAACATTTGGCTTATTCCTCGGGACTCCGCGCCTGCACTTGCCTCCTTAGCACCGAAGAGGAAACTGTTGTCCTGCGCCCGCTGGCGCCCGCTTGGCCTTGGTCGTCATGTCTCACGTCATCCAAACATCACGAGGTGAGTCTTGCATAGGAATCTCCGCTCCTCAGGAGCCAGCCTGAGGAGGCCACTCCTTCTAGAGGTCTTGGCGTCGTCCGCCTCATGAAGTTTGGACCCTCGTGAGGGTCTTGAGTTGCTGATGCTGAAGGTGGGTCGTACCATGCCGTCGTGGCCCACGATGTGGGACACAGGCAGGCAACACTACAAAATAATACACTTCCGTGATGATATGTGCTTGTCACAGTAGGTCACGTTTTCTGTCATGCATGTACATCCATGGCGATTTTATGACAGAATCAAGATAGTCATACCTGTGCTGTCGTAGAAGTGTTCGATGACATTACCACAATTATCATCATGGAAGTGTCCACTTCCATGACGGTAAATTGCGCATCACAGAAGTGCTTTCGTCAAGGGTGACCAACATGTGGCATCCACCGTAACTGGTCGTCGTTAAGTAATCGGGTCCGGTTCTGGATCCGATAACCCGTTAACAGCCCGGACCAATGGAAATTTTCCACATGTAAAATTGTGATTGGCCGGAGGAAACACATGTCAGCTCGTCAATGGGTCAGATAGGTGCCTATGATATGTCGACATGTGCGACGGCCCACCACTGGCCCATTTAGCTTACAAAGGCCAGCCCGTTTGACTATGTCAAAAGTTCGCGGGCTGGCCCATGAAAATCCTGTTAATAGTCTCTTCGCAAATAACCCATTTTACGACCCAGTAACTCACGTCCCATTAGGGCCTACCCGAAATCGGCCCAACAACGTCATGTGGGCCGTCGAATATAACACTAGCCCGTTTCACTTCTGACCCATGTATGGCCCACGACGTCTTTCGGCCCATATGAGGCCTTTCGTATCTCTAGGACCTTTAGAGGCCCATGGTGACTCTAGCCTATAATGAACAGTAAATTTCTTTGTACCAATTAACGGTCCATGATTCACATGGGCCGTTTCCAGCCCATGTTAGCTTTCGGCCTACTAACGGCCCATATGTTCTTGGGCTCCTTTCCGGCCCGTTACTAGCCTATTAACCCGTTGCGTCGTTTCTAGCCCATACTATATTCTGGCCCATGAACGACCCATTATGCCTATGACAGAATTAAGCCTTTGATGTCCTCCGGCTTGTTAACGGCCCGTTACTGTGCTGGCCAATATCAATTATGCCTATTTACGGCCCATGTGGACCCATTTATCCGAAGGCCCAAGGCCCGCCGATTCTACGGCCCTATTGGAGGCCCATTTAACGACGGCCCATAGGAGGACCTTGGATCCTATGTCCTGTAGCAGGGTCAAGATTACCACGGTCCATATATGGCCCATGGTTATTGCGGCCACTAGAAAACCAGGGAAAAAGAAGACTAGGAAATAGATATGCTTGAAACTAACGCTAGGCTATTAAGGCGATTGCACATATTACCTCCACTGGGCATCAAAGATCGCCACCAGTGCAAATATAGGGAACACCCTACACTATAAAAAATGGCTTGCTATTTTCTTCAGCCTGTGGCTGCCAGTTAAGAACAAATTTTGTATCATAACAAAACAAATTACAACTATAAAATAAAAGGTTGGCATAAAAGTTAACAGTCTGGCAGATAAATGCACAACCAGAAGTTTACAAGCTCAGTTCATTTGACCTAACTATTACGTTTTCATGTTGTATTGTCTGATGGAGCACCATAACCTTCGCCTTCATTTCTCCTAGTCTCCTGAACAATATAGCAAATGTCGGATAGTTTGGTTTCAAAACCATGCATATCTTGACGACATCGAACAATGTCTGTCCTTGTTTCACAAAGGGTCTATGTTAGGGAATGGATTTGTGTCTGGAGCGCAGATATAACATTGTTTTGAGCTTGCATATCTTGATCATGACGCAGTTTGGACGAGATTGCCTTAACAACAAACCCAGTATTACGCATGAACGTGCTTTTGGCACTGTTAGTGGACAGGTACTAACCCACTATAGCAAGAGCTGGCATTGCGGTTATATTTGCCTCGCCACCTTTAGAAGGTGGTGGTTCCACCATTTTTTCCATAGCTTGCTGAAAAGTTGAGTTTTTTTACATTAGTAGTACTAGAACAGAAGATATTAAGGAGGCATTAAAACCAAACAAAATAGCTTTGGTCTATATACAGAGCTTGTTCTGGTGAACCCATGTAAAATATTAGTTGTATTTTTCTACAAAGTACATAATAAAACAAGGTTCCAAACATATGACCATGTATCATGGCTAATGTATTGTCTATTTCTTCACATTGTATTGACAGCTAAGGATAAAGAGACAAACTTCATAATACGCTAAGCATAGTATGACATCATTCATATCACAAAACAACTGAGAACGGACAAATAGGCAATTGTAACATTGTGTGGGCAAGTCCAGCACGAAACTAGACTACAGATCAAGACCAAAGGAACATCACTCCTCTCTTTTAAACCTTGTAAGGTGCAATGATACACTAAGAAAATTGTGTATAAAATGGAAAAGAGTAATAGACATTGGCTGCAAACCATGCAGTTCAAGGCACAAGTCAGAGTAAGTAGTAGTCAAAAGGCATGAGGATTAAGGACTTACAACAGGAGCTTTGACTGGTGTAGTCATCCCCTTCATTTTGCTGGTGTGACAGTCCTTGAAGATTTCCATAGCATTTGGTTCAGGTACTTTTTGGTCCTTGCGGGATTTCCTCTGCATTTGTAACAAGACAATATAGATCCGATAATATGGTACAGCGAAAAGAGTGAAACGACAACTAATTACAAGAGCCTCCCAGTGTGCAATATAGCTACGAGATCCTGTCGTCTATTGGAATTTCACTTTCGTACGGTTGGCCTTGTTCTTTGAATAGTTCACCTACAAGAAGATAGATTTGTGAGGCACATGCGTAAATAGGACTTCAACATGTGATCTGATCACATATATATAATGTACCTGATACTTTGGATCAGACCAGTGTTTAACGAGGCCTCTCAAGTCTTCATCCAATATATTTTCCACTGGAGATGTTTGGGCAAGTTCACTGTTAGCCTTGCCTTCAAAGTGAGTTTTCCTCAAGTTATACCAATATTGTCGCAGAGCAGACTTGAAAACATGGGTGCAAGATTGTCTAGTTGCATCATCTTGCTTTCCAATTTGAACCTCATCTGTTGAAAATTATGGGAGTCTCATTATCAGCAACCTAGAAAAACGATATTACTAGTTTCCATACATAACCATACTTATAGATAAAATGGTCGAGGACGGTGTTGAATTGGGTTTCGACTTTGTCATTCCTATACTGAATCCATGTTGGGAGGATACGTACATGACACCTAACAGCAACGGCTGCCTCTAATACTAACTTGGCTGACTTTGTAGCATCACGTGGTCTTTTTAAACCTGCCTCAAATCGGATCTCCATTCTTCCTCCTCTTGATTTAGTTAACCAATCGAGCATTATCCCTAATGTTTGTTTCCTCTTGCACCTAGGTGCTAGTCCAACAACGAACATAGGAAGTATTAGTGTACATCAAACTGTGAGACTACATATAAAGAAGCATCCTACTGTACTTGACTCGAGCAACTTCCTTCTTGATGTTGAAGCTCACAAAGTTCATCCGATCTTGCCAACTCGTCTTGTGTCAAGAGTACTTCGGAAGTAGTGTCAGGTGGCAAGGGAGCTTGGGAACGTGCTGCTAGCTCAGTTGACCAATGAGTAACTCGTGCAGCTAGTGGTACTTTGGAAGGCACTACAAAAAAAAACATCCGTGACATTTTGGGCCGAACGAAATTTTTTTCTGTCATACATATGACACTTCTATGCCGATAACTGTCACAAAACCCGGTATCATCATAGATGTGGTGGGCTTGTTGGGGATATTACCACTGGGCGTAAACCGGCCTGCTTGGGCCGGGTTAACTTCATAGTGGTATAAGCAGGTGAAGGCCCAAGGCCTATAGTCGGTTTAGAATCTGTAGCTGTAAACCGACCTGATGTATAACTTGTATTGTAAGTTAGGAATAGAGAGATACCGACCGGGATACGAATATGAACCGGCTGGGACTCTATGGACCAATGGGCGTCACCCGTGTATATAAGGGGACGACCCGGCGGTTCAGAGGAGACAACCACAACTCGAGCCTAGGCGAAGCTTGTTTGCTCCCTAGCCATCGAGACCATATCAATTCCACCACAACTAGACGTAGGTTGTTACCTTCATCGAAGGGGCCGAACTAGTATAAAACCCTCGTGTCTTTGTGTCCGCTTTAACCCCTTCAAGTAAACCCGTAGCGATGGCTCCACGACTAAGTCCTTTTGCTAGGACACCTGCCGTGACAAATCCACGACAGTTGGCGCCCACCGTGGGGCTATCGCATGATGGTTTGACGATCTTGGAGGGCAAGCTCAAGGGACTCGAAGGCTATGTTGTGGGCCGGATGACCAAGAGTCGTCGGGGCAGGATCTACATCGATGATGCAGGATGGGGTCCCGAGGCCGATTCAATCGAGTATGGTTACCGGGTCCCCTTTGGCAGCGTACACGTCTTCATCGGCAAGATCGGTGAGCCTGGGCCTGAGCCGGACATCTACACCGACCCCGTCGAGACGCCTCAGCGTGCGAGATCTACCCAGGTTAAACCGGCCATGAAGCGTGCCTTCGTTGGAGTCATCTACGGAGGAGAGCGCGAGGATAAATCAGAGCACGATAGCGAGACCGTCCTCTATTCTGGCGACGAGTCCTCAACCGGAGAGACCGAGTTGCTATACCGGATGCAAGACGATCAGGTTAGGGGTTGTTCCGATGGTGACAGTATTCCGGACCCCCCAGGACAGGTTAACCGGGTTGGAATATTCATGGCTGGCACTCAGGCGGCGAATTATTCTTCGACTGCCGCAACAATGCTCTCCGGATCCGCAGCGGCAGCGGCAACAGGGGCAGGAGACCTTGTGCGCCCGCCGGTTCAAGTCCTATCTGACCTGTTTGACGCACTAGCCGCGCTTATGGCAGAAGATGACCCAGCGGATCAAGAGGCTCATAATGCAGAAATTGCGAAGGTGAGAGAGCAGATCGTGCAAGCCAAAGCGGATCTGGCAGCAGAAAAAGACCGGATGGCTCCAGAGCGGGCCGCTTTGGACGCACAGGCCTATAAACTCATGCCTGACCAGAATGCATCACAGGAGGCTTTGAAACGGAAGCACAGATCACGCCTGCCGTTAGGGTTTAACCCCCGAAATCTCTTTCACACTCCGGGAGCTGGACCCAGTAATCCGCCGCGGTACCAGGAGACAAACCGGATTGAGGTGCCAGGGCCAGGAGCGACGGTCCAGCCTCGCCTGATGGAACCCCCTCACCAAAGTATTGTGGTTCCTCCACCGGTCCAGACGCCCCCGGGTCATTATTCAAATCCTATGGACAACCTTGTTGCGGCCGCAGCACGGTTGGAGGCCATCCCAGTCGAAGGGGATTCTCCGCAAGCAGTAGAGACGCGCCGGGTTAAGGAGCTTCTCCGGACCGCGCTGATGCAGCAGGAGGCATACTCATACAGCCGTGATCGGATTCATTCTACGCCCCGTCCGAGCTGGAGCTATAGCAGGCGCATAGATGAACCGGCCATATCAAGCAACGCGCAAGGCCGTGGAGCGGCCCGTGGTGATGACCCGGCAGGTGGTGTTGTCGATGCTCGGGATGCGGTGAACCGGGCCCGGGCACAAAGGGAGGCCGAGTTAGCAGCACAGGATAATGCGGGCCAACTTACACCGGTTCATTCTGCCACCTTTGCCGGACCAGGAATCACGTCCGCTCTGGGAGTGCCTTGCTTGATCCCTGCTTTACGTAATGTGCGCCTGCCCAGAGATTTCAAGGGTCCACGCAAGGTGCCGAGTTATACCGCTGATTTGCCCCCTGAAGCATGGATAGAGAGTTACGAGATGGCCATGGAAATGCTGGACGTGGATGGAGCCGCATGTGCAAAATATTTCACCATGATGCTTGAGGGCACGGCTCGTACTTGGTTAAAGAGCCTACCACCCAACTCTATCAGCTCATGGGCCCAGTTGCGGGCCCGGTTTATACAGAATTTCAAGGATACATGTAAGCAGCCCAAGTCCATAGTAGACCTGGCGGCTTGTGTCCAGGAAGAAGGAGAATCAACGACCCATTGGGTACGCCGCGTTTCGGAAATTTTGCACTCGTCTGACAGGATTAATGCTGACTCTGCGGTCTTAACTTTGGAAGGCAACTGCCGGTTTGAGCCTCTAAAATTGAAACTGGGACGCATGAAGCGGCTCTGTAATGACATGGGAACCCTCATGGCTGCCTTAGTGAAGTATGCCAATTCGGACAGTACCAAGGATCCCGAGCTTAATGATGATGAAGTAGGGAAGGGAAAGAAGAATAGCAACTCCAAACAGCAGCAGAACAAACTAGCGGGTCATGGAAACGGAGGCAAGCGCAAGGCGGACGGCAGCATGGACTTTGTGGCCAACACTAACACACAGGACAGGGGGCAGCGGCGCAGAGGTAAAGCAGCAAATCATAGCGGGGCTCCCAATCCTAATGCAAGCCGTTTGAACTATTTGTTGAATCAGCCTTGCCCAAAGCACGGAACGAAGGAGGCACCGGCTAACCATCTTTGGAAGGATTGCTATATCATGCAGGAGTTCAAGAACTCTAATGCTTTCCGGTATGATCACGGATCAGGTGGCGGTTCAGGATCCGGTTTCCACGGGCCGGATCACGATGGAGCTTCCGGTTCAGGTCGCAATCAGGGCGGTCACAATCACCAGAATAATCAGAACAGCCAGCAGCAGCAGCAGCAGTCAGGTTATCAGAGCCAGCCAAAACAGTTGAGCAATGGGCAATATCATGTTTTCACAACTAGTTTGGATAAGCGCGACCGAAAACTCCACAAGCGAGCAGTGAATTCTGTTGAACCGGCCTTACCATGTTACTTGCGCTGGTCGGAGCAGCCTATCGTGTGGAGCAGAGAGGATCACCCGCCCCGGATTGATAACCCGGGCCAGCTAGCATTAGTGGTAGACCCTCAGGTGGGGGGTTATAAATTCACCAAGGTACTCATGGATGGAGGAAGCAGCATTAACATACTATACTATGAGACATTCCGGCGCATGGGACTAACGGACAAGGATCTCAGACCGTCGAATACGGTATTCCATGGTGTTGTGCCAGGCAAATCTGCATATCCTGTTGGTAAGATAGCCCTAGATGTGGCCTTTGGGGATGAGCACGACTCCCGGTCGGAAAAACTAACATTTGAGGTGGTGAAGATCCGGAGCCCGTATCACGCCTTGTTTGGCCGGCCGGCTTACGCCAAGTTCATGGCCCGGCATTGTTATATTTACTTGCAGCTCAAGATGCCGGGTTACAAGGGGACCATAACGGTTCATGGGAGCCGTAGGGTCGCTTTGGAATGTGAGGAAGGTGATGCGGCTTATGCAGAGTCAGTCTGTGCCACAGAGGAGTTGAAGTATTATAAGGACAATGTTGATCCGGCAGATATGACCCCTTTAAAGAAGCCAACTACAGAGCATGATTCAGATCTGAAGTTCAAATCGGCAGCTGAGACCAAGCTTGTTGACTTCGTGCCCGGCGATTCGTCCAAGCAGTTCACTATCAGTGCCAACCTAGATCCCAAATAGGAAAGCGCGCTCATCGAGTTCATCCATGAGAATCGGGACATTTTTGCATGGAAGCCGTCTGACATGCCAGGAGTACCGAGGGAACTCGCTGAGCACACTCTTAATGTGGATCCTAAGTATAAACCGGTGAAACAGTTCCTCCGCCGGTTTAACGAAGAGAGATGCAAGGCCATTGGAGAGGAAGTGGCCAGGCTTTTAGCAGCTGGGTTTATTATTGAGGTGTTCCATCCAGAGTGGCTTGCTAATCCGGTGCTGGTTCTTAAGAAAAACGGCACTTGGCGTATGTGTGTGGATTACACAGATCTTAACAAAGCCTGTCCGGCAGACCCTTTTGCCCTCCCCCGTATTGATCAGATCATTGATGCCACGGCGGGTTGTGAGCGTTTGAGTTTTTTGGATGCATACTCTGGATATCATCAGATCAAGATGGCGGTTAAGGACTAGGAGAAAACAGCATTCATTACTCCCTTTGGAGCCTTCTGCTATGTATCTATGCCCTTTGGGCTCAAGAGTGCCCAAGCCACCTATCAACGGTGTGTACAGAATTGCCTGCATGAGCAGATCGGCCGCAATGTGCACGCATATGTGGATGATATTGTGGTAAAATCAAGGCAGAAGGAGACACTGGTGGATGATTTGAAGGAGACCTTTGACAACTTGCGAGTCTACAGGATGATGCTTAATCCGGCCAAGTGTGTTTTTGGTGTTCCAGCAGGCAAGTTACTGGGTTTCTTGGTGTCTAACAGAGGAATTGAGGCTAATCCGGAGAAGATTACGGCTATTACATCTCTAGCTAAACCGGAGTGTATCAACGATGTTCAGCGTTTGGCGGGCCGAATCGCTGCGCTGAGCCGGTTTATCAGCCGCCTCGGGGAGAAAGCTATCCCTTTGTACCAAATGCTGAGGAAGACTGACAATTTCGTCTGGAGTCCAGCTGCTGATGAGGCATTTGAGGACCTGAAGCGGCAGTTAGACAATCCGCCTGTTCTTGCAGCTCCGGTCGACAAGGAGCCGCTATTATTATATGTAGCGGCAAATGCTCGGGCAGTTAGTGTGGCTATTGTGGTGGAGCGCAAAGAAGCAGGCAAGGAATATCCGGTTCAGCGGCCGGTTTATTATTATCAGTGAGGTGCTGATTGAATCCAAGCAAAGGTATCCGCATTGGCAGAAGCTGGTCTATGGTGTTTTTATGGCCAGTCGGAAGTTGAAGCAGTATTTTCAAGGGCACCCCATCACAGTGGTCAGTTCAGCTCCCTTGGGTGATATTATACAGAATCGGGAGGCGACTGGCCGGATTGCCAAGTGGGCTATAGAGCTGGGGCCGCACGGACTGAAGTACGTGCCTCGGACGGCAGTGAAGTCTCAAGCACTTGTTGATTTCATCAATGATTGGACGGAATTACAGGCACCGGAGGAGAAGCCGGATCATACATATTGGACTATTCATTTTGACGGATCCAGGCAATTGGAAGGCTCGGGGGCTGGAGTCGTATTAACTTCCCCACGAGGTGATAAGTTTTGTTATGTTCTCCGCTTAATGTTCCCTTGTACTAATAATGCAGCTGAGTATGAAGCCTTGCTCCATGGTCTGCGGATGGCTAAAGAGATGAATTTAAGCCGGGTTAAGTGTTTTGGTGACTCGGACCTAGTGGCTCAACAGGTGTCCGGCACTTGGGACTCTAAAGACCCGCTCATGGCTGCATATCGTCGGGAAGTGGATAATATTGCAGGTTGTTTCAAGGGTTATCAAGTGGATCATGTGGACCGTCGGAAGAATGAAGCGGCGGACGCTTTAAGCCGGTTGGGCTCTCAGCGTAAACCGGTTCCGCCTAACGTCTTTTTGGATGTGTTGCACAATCCGTCAGTCAAGATCCCAGGTGAAGCGGATTTGGCTATTCCTGATCCGGAGTCCCAATTGGTGGCAGCCCTGCGTATTATTCCGGATTGGACAGTTCCTTATCTTGCGTACATGACAAGAGGGGAGTTGCCGGAGGATGAGATTCTGGCCAGGCAGATAGTCCGGCGATCCAAGTCTATGATGATTGTCAATGGTGAATTACATCATTGCAGTGTATCAGGGGCGTTTCAACGTTGTGTTTCTCCTGAGGAAGGCTGTGAAATCTTAAGAGAAATCCATGAAGGGGATTGTGGGCACCACGCCGGTTCAAAGTCTCTGGTTGCAAAGGCGTTTCGTCACGGGTTCTACTGGTTGACAGCACATGCTGACGCAGAGGACTTGGTTAAACGGTGTGATGGATGTCAGAAATTTTCAAGGCGTGCTCATGTGCCGGCTCAGGAGTTGAGGATGATCCCAATAACATGGCTGTTTGCAACTTGGGGGCTAGACATGGTTGGACCTTTTAAAAGATCCAAGGATAAGAAAACTCACCTTTTGGTGGCAGTTGATAAATTTACCAAGTGGGTTGAAGCGGAGCCTGTCAGCAAGTGTGATGCAGCAACAGCGGTACAGTTCATCAAGAAGGTGATTTTTCGGTTTGGTTTTCCACACAGTATCATTACTGATAATGGTACCAATTTATCCAAGGGCGCTATGAAGGAGTTCTGTGAACGTGAGCACATCCGGCTTGATGTGTCGTCAGTGGCACACCCCCAGTCCAATGGACAGGCAGAACGAGCTAATTCGGAAATCTTGCGAGGCATCAAACCCCGGCTTTTGGTCCCATTGCAAAGAACACCAGGATGTTGGGTTGAAGAGCTGCCATCTGTATTATGGAGTATCAATACTACGCCAAACCGGTCCACATGATACACGCCATTTTTCATGGTCTATGGAGCAGAGGCGGTTCTCCCTAGTGACATCCGGCACGATTCACCTCGTGTGGCAGCTTATGTTGAGGCAGACAATGAGACAGCACGACAAGATGCTTTGGACCTATTCGACGAGGAGCGTGATATAGCGGCTGCACGTTCGGCGATTTACCAGCAAGATCTTCGTCGCTATCACAGTCGCCGGGTTAGAACCAGAACTTTTCAAGAAGGAGATTTGGTGCTTCGATTCATCCAAGATCAAACGGATATGCACAAGTTATCCCCGCCTTGGGAGGGACCTTTCGTAGTCAGCAAGAATCTGCACAACGGGTCGTATTATCTAATTGATATTCGAGAGCATCAAGACTCACGTACATGAGAAGAGGAGACCAACCGGCCGTGGAATATAGCTCATCTTCGGCCTTACTATACTTGAGCCATTGGCTCTATCTATGTACATATCATGCCAATGTATATATTATCTTTGATATATCAAACCGGAGCCTCAGCTGAAGCGGGGTCTCTGTCTTTCTCATCATGCGACATTACACGGAGTGGTTCTGTCTAAAGCAGCCTCCGGTTTACCCCTTGACATTTGTTTTTATATCACTGGGGGCCTTGGTCGTGTCCGAACCAATGAACACCCTTTGATAGGCGACAGCCACCAGATCATTTGGGGACTTGGTCAAGTCTGAACCAGTCACGCCTCTTGGTCGGCCTAGGACCACAAAATCACTTGGGAGCATGGTCGGGCCCGAGCCATTGCTACGCCTCTTGATTTGGCATATATGCCATGAGTCATTTGGGGACCTGGCTGACTTGAATCATTGTCACTCCTATTGGGGGCCTTGATCCTGTCCGACCATGGTAATGCCATCTTAACAGCTCAGTATAGCATATTTTTGCAAATGGTTTTTACCATTACTTTTGCTTCCATGTTGTTTTCATGGTTTGTTTGTTTTTTGCTTTTGTTGGATTTCTTTATGTCAACAAGCATATTTTTTCCGGTTCAGCCAATGATTTTGATCCCCCTTCTAATCCGGAGGAGTCTGCCCGGTTTACCTTTTCCCTGTTAAACTCATGGAGTAACCAGGGGGCTTGTATTAAGTCAGTACGGTTTATACGGGGGCTATTTTCTCCCTTTTTGACGGTAATGGTTTATAAAACCACCGCTTCAGGCTTGAATAAGCCAGCTTTATACCCAAACATGGCAGGTATTTATGTATCATGTGTTTGTTATATTTCTGATACACATATCAAGATCATAATCCGGCTGACGGTATAACCGCTACCGAAGTTCAAATTTTTTCTGATTGCAGGAAATATGAATTAAAGTTTTTCAAGCAAAAGCTTCAGTACTTATGCACGAAGGCATATTCCAGGCAGAAGTTTTAACTATCTTATTACAAGGCAGCATGGTGCCCAAACAAAATCATTGTTTTTGTGGAAGGATGTTGCAGATAGTTCTTCAAACCGGCTTCCAGTTCAAGCCTGCTCCTCATCCTCCGCCGCTTCAGCTTCCTCGTCTCTACCCATTGGCTGGAAATCAACAGTGGTCCAGTCGATTCCCATTAAAGCTTGGAAAACAGCTTCTTCATGGATCAGGGAAGGCAGTTCAATATCAGGGGCGTAAGTGTGCTTACGGATTGGAGGAATCAGATTCTCCGCTTCAACAGTTGGGGCAGGCACTCGCTTGTTTTGATTATTATATTGCGCTTGATAATGCGTCAAATCTGCCTCTTCAGCTAACTGGCAAGCAAGAGGGCGCACTACAAGGTTTATGGCCCTTAAGTCTTCTTCGTTAAACTCAGAGCCATCTTCTTTCAGACTGGGATAGCCTTGGGCTGCTTCCACAGGATCAAAGTCGGGCACCCATGCCTTTGCCCGGATTAAGGCATTGATGGCTCCGGTTCGGGCAGCGGATTTTTTCAGCTCCTCAATCCGGGCTGGAAGCATTGACAACTTGCTAAGAGTGTCCTGGATTAAAGAGGGCGCCGGGTTGTTGTGAGAAGCTGTGGTGATGATCCGTTGGGCTCCGGTATACAATTGTTCTACCAACGTGTAGGCAGCTTTCAATTTCTTCCGCACATCATTTCCTAAGTGCCCAATACGTGTGCCTATAACAAGATTGGAATGGTCTCAAACCAGACTTATGATGCAGCAGATTCAAATTCATCACAGAAGTTACAAGGAGCTTACCAAAGATTGCAGCAGTCATGGAGTGTATTTGCCGCTGTACGGCCGTCAGTTCATCTACCACCGGTTTAAGGGCCGCTTCAGCATTTTCTGCTCTTTTGGTTAAACCGGCCTTCTCAGTGGCCCAGTCAGCTCGCTCTTTCTTGAAATTTTGTTTCAGCCGTTCAGCAGTGCTCAAAGCGCTGGTTAATTCTTGCTTGGCTTTATCTGTTTCAGCTTGCTGGGTCTTCAGGGCCTCCTGCAAATCGGCAATCCAGTCCTCCTTGATTTTAATCTCAGCCTGCATACAGATGACATTTTAAAGCTTTGCACAGGCGAGCCAAGAAATTAAAGTATCAACCACATAACAAAGTTATATGCCTGATACTTGGGGGCTAATGTACCTTCAATTTTTTGTATATTGCTCGATTACAAAGTACCAAGCTCAATACAAGTATTCAACTTGGTACTTTGGGGCTAATGGCTATTTGATCAAGTTCTGTTCTAAGGACAGCTTTTTATTTTTTCGCCCCGGTTTGCTTATGCTAAACCGGCCCTCGAGGGTTATGCCGACGGATTTCAAAAAATATATATTCAGGATCAAGTCCCGGTTTGACCAAGGTCACAAACCGGCCCTTGGGGGCTACCGGGATGAATGCAAGGGCAGAACAGAAAGAAGGAATTTACCTCAAATTTATCCCTCATCATTTTGACCAGGCCAGCTTCACAGTCACGGCTAGTGTAAAGCCGGTTTAAATAGCCAGAGTGAAGATCTTGAGCATTCAGAGCGGCATATGTTTCTAATTCAACATCCCATTTTCCTTTGTTCAAAGGGGAAGAATCCTCTTTCATGGTATGTCTGGTAAGGGTGGCAGGATTCCCGGGTTCAGAGCGGCCTACACCAGTAATCACAACATCATCATCTTTTGACTCGCCGTTTTGGGTTGGTGCGGCCGTTTTGTCAGCAGGAGTGTGGGATTTCTCAATCTGGACAGAGCTGGCAGGCGGATCAGCAGACGCTGGAGTATTAACAAGGCCTTCTTCAGGGATAATGTTGTCTTGCAGAGGAGGATCATTGGGGATAT
Source organism: Triticum aestivum (assembly GCF_018294505.1). Lineage (NCBI taxonomy): Eukaryota > Viridiplantae > Streptophyta > Magnoliopsida > Poales > Poaceae > Triticum > Triticum aestivum. The sequence goes on along the minus strand of NC_057794.1, from coordinate 319,807,478 downwards.
CTTCAGAAGTAAATATTTCATGATCCGGCGCTTGGTCATGTTCTGGGGCCACATTTTCTTCAGCCGCTTTATCCAGGCGGGCCTTCTTGCTTGGCTTCGGTTTATCCCTGGAAGAAAAGATAAAAATTAAGGAAAAGTATAAACCATTACGCAGTATACTGAAAGCATATGTTCGGTTTAACTTACCCAGCAACTGTTTTCAAAGGTGGTAGCTGGGTGGCCGACGATTCACCAGATGATGAATGAGAAGTGACCTGATAATCGGAGTCGGATGGATTAAGAGGTTGACGGAAGAAACCCGCTTTACGATTTAAATCAATAAAAAGGTCGGAGACCTCGGAGCGGCGTTTTCGAACCGGACTGTTTGGTAAACCGGTAGAGGTAACTACCTGGCCGCTGTGCCGGGTTGTGCGGCGAGCTTCGTGTTGCTGGGTCTTCATAAGAAATTGGGAATCCAGATAAGCAAGAGGATGAGAAAATTTAACTTTCCGGTTTGCTCGGCGAAATTTTGGCAAAGGCAAGATTTCTGAATCAGAAGAGAGAATGGTTACCTCAACGAAAACCGCATTGCTGGCTTCAGCGTCATCCTGACAAACATCATCATCAATAAGGCGTGTAAAAAGTAAGCCAAGTGAATCAAGTTCTACCTCAAGATCCGGATTACCCACATCATCATCAATGGCTGGGTCAGATGAAGCGGTGGTTTTTCTCTTATGAGCTGGTTTCTTGACAACCTTGGTCTTGGGCCGGGTTGGCCGTCCTGCCTTCTCCGTTTTGTCTTGAGGAAGTTTCTTACTCCAGAACGGATTATCACCCTGGATCAGCAGCAATTAAAATGTTGAACATATAAAATAGTAAACCGGTTCAACAATAGAGCAATTGAAATATTACCGCAGGCGGTTTGTTGGTGGTGCAGTAAGGAAGCAGCCCGGTTTGAGCACAGAGGTGCTCCGGTTCATTCAGCATCTTTTTCACAGATTCTGTGACTTCGTCCTCAGGGAGTTGGATTTTAGTGTGTCGGAGTGGGTCATCGACACTATCAGTATACTCACACATCAAATTTGGGCGCCGGCTTAGAGGCAAAATACTCCATGATATCCAGCAGCGTGCAAGGTCTATTCCTATTAAACCATTGGCCATGAAGGCCCGGAGCTTGGACAGTTGAGGAGCATATTTAATTCTCTCCTTGGCGCTTAGCCTTTGTGGAAAAGGGTGAGTGTTGCTGAGCCGTTCTGGACGGAAGCCAGGCAAGGGATTTTCATTGTCAGGAGATGTATCCTTGCAATAAAACCAAGTTATGTTCCATTCTTTGGGGTGCGTATGGAGTTTGACGTGAGGGTAGGTGATTTCTTTCCTCTTCTGAATGGCCATACCGCCCAGTTCGGTATTAGGGCCGTCAGTGAATTCAGTACGGCGGTTCAGATGAAAGAGATCTCTAAATAACTCGACGGAAGGTTCCTCTTGAAGGTATGCCTCAGAAAGCACTTGAAAAAGACATAGATTGGTGACGGAGATGGGGCCGATATCCTGTGGACGGAGTTGAAAGTTGGCTAACACATCCCGATAAAATTTGGAGCCGGGCGGTTTGAAGCCCCGGGCCATATGATCTGTGAAGACCACGACCTCTCCTTCCTGGGGTGTAGGAGGACATTCATCTCCAGGAACCCTCCAATGAATCGTGTCTTTGCTATCCAAAGCGCCAATCAGGACTAGATCGTTCAGCTGTGATTCTGTGACACGGGAGGGAACCCAGTTGCACTTGTACACTTGTTTGGCCATGACAAGATCTACAAGAAATAAATGATCCGGTTCAAGAACATGCCGGATAAAACGGTGTTGATCTAATTACGGTAAACCGGAGGCAGTACCCATAAACCGGTCTTCTACAACGCAGCATCAGATGGATTCTGGCGGTTCAACCAGGGGACTAATGACATATATACCGGTCTAGCAATTTTTTCTCTATGGTGAAGTTAAACCGCCAGGCCTAAGCATCGGAAGCAATCAAAACTATGGATAACTAGTTATGCAGAAACAAGTTTCACAAAATTATGTTACAGCCACGGATCTACAGCAAGCTCATAAAAATAGAAAATATTTCGAAGACTAAGACGGAAATAAGAAGTGAACCATTGAGCAGTTAGATGCGGGAGATCTATGAGCTTGGATGAGAAATGACAAGCGGATGCTAAAGGGATCGCTACTAAACACAGCAAGAGTTCACAGATGCATTCAAGATCAGAGAGCAGCTAGGAACACACAATGAACATAGCAGGAACATGGAACCCTAAGAACAGATCTAGGTTAAGAGGGAGAGAGAACTTATCGGGAACGGAGAAGATGCGGAAAGATGCCGCAACACTCTGGTGCGTACAGGTTGATGCAGCGGCCTGAGACGAGGCAGAGGTCGACGGTGGTGGCAGAGCTCCAAAGCCGGCGATGTGAGGAAGAAGAAGAAGGGACGAAGGGGAAGAGAAAGGAAATGACCCTTCGGTCTTATTTATAAGGCAACTGAGCTAGGTCAAACGCGCGAATCCAGGAGCTGTCATTAAGAGGGCGTTATGAATTTCATAATGACATCATGCCGGTTTATAGTAGACAAAACTGATGACGTCTTGCCGGTTTACAGCAACCAAAAATGATGACGACATGAAGATTTGCCAATTAACAGAAGACATCCAAGACGCAAGATGGTGTGAAGGATTGACATGAACCAGTTCAAATCAATCTGGGGCCTAATGTTGGGGATATTACCACTGGGCGTAAATCGGCCTGCTTGGGCCGGGTTAACTTCATAGTGGTATAAGCAGGTGAAGGCCCAAGGCCTATAGTCGGTTTAGAATCTGTAGCTGTAAACCGACCTGATGTATAACTTGTATTGTAAGTTAGGAATAGAGAGATACCGACCGGGATACGAATATGAACCGGCTGGGACTCTATGGACCAACGGGCGTCACCCCTGTATATAAGGGGACGACCCGGTGGCGGTTCAGAGGAGACAACTACAACTCGAGCCTAGGCGAAGCTTGTTTGCTCCCTAGCCATCGAGACCATATCAATTCCACCACAACTAGACGTCGGCTGTTACCTTCATCGAAGGGGCCGAACTAGTATAAAACCCTCGTGTCTTTGTGTCCGCTTTAACCCCTTCAAGTAAACCCGTAGCGATGGCTCCACGACTAAGTCCTTTTGCTAGGACACCTGCCGTGACAAATCCACGACAGGGCTCCTACTTCTATGACAAAAAATCATGACAGAAAATGGGCTTTTTGTCCTGGGCGGGCCGAAGACGCAGCTGCATGACATTCTTTGGGCCGTCCATGACGGAAAAAACCGTGGTAGAAGCGAGGGCGAGGAAAATTTCGGGGAGTTCCCGGTTATGGTGGGAGGTCAGGGGCCGAGCGATGCACGTTTCTCTTGTACACGTACGCGCGTGTGTGCGAGGCGTTGGCTCTAACTGAACCCGAGCGAGGCGTTGGGCTCTAACTGAACCCGAGCGATTGCACTGCAGGCTACGCATAACTGAACTCGAGCGATCGATTGATGGCTGTTAACTGAACCCGATTGAGTGATTCCTTCGCTACTACTGCTAACTGAAGCTAATCGATGCTGCCTCTGGATGAACATTGAGCGTTGCGAGGGGGGTTGGGTGAACTGTTCCCGGTGGGGGTGGATGAACAGGACCCCGTGGTGTTGCCTCTGGATGAACAGGACCCCGATCGATCGAGTCGGTTGGGGCTGGATGAACAAGACCCCATGGAGGGCTGGATGAACAGGACAACCCCATGGAGGGCTGGATGAACAGTAGACGGTGGATGGCAGGATGAACAGTAGCCCGTGGAGGGGTTGTTGAACAGGAGCCCGTGGAGAGGGCTGGTTGAACAGTAGCCGGTGGAGTAGCGCACGGTGGAGGCTGGATGAACAGGAGCCCGTGCATGAACAGTCACAGGTGGAGGCTGGAGGAGGTCGACGGTGGATGAACAGTAGCTCGTGGAGGCTGGAGGGGGTCGACGGTGGAGATGAACAGTATCCCGTGGAGTCCCGTTTTGCAGTACGCCTCACCCCTCCTGATGAACAGGACCACCGTTTCGACCGTAGCGCTCCAACAGAAGTCCGTTTCGTTCGTTTTGCGGTACGCCACACCCCTCCCGATCAACAGGACCCCCGTTTCGACCATAGGAGGTCCGTTTCCTCCGTTTTATGGTACGCCAGACCCCTCCCGATCAACAGGACCCTGTTCCGAACGTAGGAGGTCCGTTTCCTCTGTTGTGCGGTACGCCAGGCCTCATTTCCATCGACTATTTTGTCCAAGCCCTCCCGATGAACACGACCATGCATTCCGTTCCGACCCAGCCAGTTGGCTCCAACGCATTCCGTTGCCTCCCCATGAACACGACGCATTCCGTTGCCTCCTCATGAACACGACGACGACGCTGTTTCTCCGTTCTGACCCAGCAATGTACACGAGCCCTGGCTGTACGTATGCGCAAGTAGGCATTCGAGACCCCGCCCATATGTACACATACGTGGCCATATTTTCTTTCTTGCACCCTGGCCGCTGTACGTACGTGTACATACGTGCGCGCCTCTACTACGACCCGTGCGCGCCTCTACATCGTCCAGTATGTACATAGACGTTCACGACCAGAATGACAACGCTACGTACGCTTCGACCAGGTGGGTCCCGACTGTTAGGCACTTCCTTGCCTGCAAAGATGTAGCTGGTGGGTCCCAGCAGTCAGGGGGCGAATCGTTTTTTTTTTGCCCGAACGCACTTCCTTGCATGCGAAGATGTAGCTGGTGGGTCCCAGCAGTCAGGGGGAAACATTTTTTTCACGAAATACAGTGGCCCGTCCGATGGGTCCCAGCTATGAGGTGGAGGAATCATTATTTTCCGCGTAATAAGGAGGCACTTCCTTGCTGCGGCCGTGGACCCAGCTGTCAGCCTCTCCACGTACAGTCCACGTCCCATGGAAGTCGCTCCTTGACCACGTTGACCACGCCGCACCGAGAGCACCAGGGCAGTGGATGACGGCGAGGCCTAGGAAGTGGACGACACAGAGGCAGGGAAGACTCGGCGGTTATTTCCCACGCGGAGGGGAGTACAACTATACAAGGGTTTACTGGCTCGTCTGTCGTCACCGGAGAATAACAGCAGGTGTGGGTGAGTAGAGGGATGGCTAGGCCAGCGGTGGGAGTACGATCGGGCGGTGAGGCCTGCGCGGCAGCACAGCCGGCCGCGAGGAGGAGGGAGCAGGCAGTCCCGCCGATGCTTGTTTGAGCGGCTGGAGCAGGAAGAGCAGAGATTGAAGAAGCACGACGGCCGTTGGATGGACATCCAACACTCAGTGCTTGTGCATCAACGTTTTTTTAGGAAAGCCTCAAATCTATGGAAAATAGCATAAATCCAATCTTCCATTATTTCTAATAATTTACAGCCAATTTGCTAATTCTTAAGGTTTTTTTGGAGCCCATATTCTTTTTGTTAGCATTACAGCCCATATTGTGGCAACGGTTAAAAAATTATACGAAATTTTGCATATTTCGATGTGGTCTGAACTGTTTTTAATCCCGAAATTACGACTCACATTCAAACTAATTTTAAAAATAAATGTATATCAATATAAAATCCAACAAATTCTCCACGCATAAAAATTAATGTAATTTAAAATCTTGAAATGACAAAAAAGATATTTGAAACTAATTGCCGGTTTGATGTGTTTTAAAAATGTACAACCCATTTCTCATTACTGAATGGCCATTTTCTCGGCCAGACGAATGAAAGCTCTCCTCGTCCTGAAAGATTTGCAGCCCAACAGGCCTGACAAAGCGACTTACTTGGCAAATCACAAAAAAACTGTGTTGTGGCCGTGGACCCAGCTGTCAGCCTCTCCACGTACAGTACTCTTCCGATGGAAGTCGTTCCTTGACCATGTTGACCATGCCGCGCGGAGAGCACCACGGCGGTGGACGATGGTGAGGCTTAGGAAGGGGACAATGCGGCAGTGGAAGCCCACGCGGAGAGGACTACGAGGGTTCACTGGTTCGGCTGCGGTGTGAGGCTGCCCTTGCCGCAGGGCCTGGCCAGCGGTGGGAATAGTAGGGGGCGGTGAGGCCTCTGTGGCAGCACAGCCGGCCACGGGAGGCAGGAGCATGCGGCACGACCGGTGCTGCTTTGGGCGGCTGGAGAAAGAAGACCAGAGGTTGAAGAAGCACTACGGCCGTTGGATGGACATCCTACGGTCACTAGAGCTAGAATCGTTCATATTGACTAAGTTGACAACGCCCTTCGTCCCCGTCAACTTAGTAGGCCCACAAGTCAGCCTCCCAGCAAGGTGGGTCCCAGCTAGCCGGGGGAGTATTCATTTTTTTGTGCGTAATAAGGAGACACTTCCGGTGGGTCCGAGCTGACAGTAGGGGGGACGTTTTTTTCACGAAATACGGTGGCCCGTCCGGTGGGTCTCAGCAGTCAGGGGGAAACGATTTTTTTCGCAAAATACTGGTGGCCCGTCCTATGGTCCCTGCTGTCAGGTGGAGGAATCATTATTTTCCGCGTAATAAGGAGGCACTTCCTTGCTGCCGTCATGGACCCAGCTGTCTGCCTCTCCACGCACAGTCCACGTCCGATGGAAGTTGTTCCTTCCATGTTGACCATGCCGCGTCGAGAGCACCAGGGCGGTGGACGACGGCGAGGCCTAGGAAGGGGACGACGCGGAGCCGGTGAAGACGCCGCAGTGGATTCCCACGCGGAGAGGAGTATGAGGGTTCACTCGTTCGGCTGCGGTGTGAGGCTTCCGTCGCCGCAGGGCCTGGCCAGCGGGGGGAATAGTAGGGGGCGGTGAGGCCTCCAAGGCAGCACAGCCGGCCACGAGAGGCAGGAGCAGGCGGCACGACCGGCGCTGCTTTGGGCGGCTGGAGCAAGAAGACCAGAGGTTGAAGAAGCACTACGGCCGTTGGATGGACATCGTACGGTCACTAGAGCTAGAATCATTCATATTGACTAAGTTGACAAAGCCCTTCGTCCCCGTCAACTTAGTAGGCCCACAAGTCAGCCTCCCAGCAAGGTGGGTCCCAGCTAGCCGGGGGAGTATTCATTTTTTTTGTGCGTAATAAGGAGGCACTTCCGGTGGGTCCGAGCTGACAGCGGGGGGGAATGTTTTTTCGCGAAATACGGTGGCCCGTCCGGTGGGTCCCAGCAGTCAGGGGGAAACGATTTTTTTTGCAAAATACTGGTGGCCCGTCCTGTGGGTCCCTGCTGTCAGGTGGAGGAATCATTATTTTCCGCGTAATAAGGAGGCACTTCCTTGCTGCCGCCGTGGACCCAGCTGTCTGTCTCACCACATATAGTCCACGTCCGATGGAAGTCGTTCCTTCCATGTTGACCACGCTGCGCCGAGAGCACCAGGGCAGTGGACGACAGCAAGGCCTAGGAAGGGGATGACGCTGAGTCGGTGAAGACGCGGCAGTGGATGCCCACGTGGAGAGGAGTATGAGGGTTCACTCGTTCGGCTACGGTGTGAGGCTTCCGTCGCCGCAGGGCCTGGCCAGCGGTGGGAATAGTTGGGGGCGGTGAGGCCTCCACGACAGCACAGCCGGCCACGGGAGGCAGGAGCAGGCGGCACGACCGGCGCTGCTTTGGGCGGCTGGAGCAAGAAGACCAGAGGTTGAAGAAGCACTACGGCCGTTGGATGGACATCGTACGGTCACAAAGCCCTTGGTACGTCAACATAGTAGGCCCACTGGTCAGCTTCCGAAACGGTGCGCTCCAGATGTCAGGGGGAGGAATCATTTTTTGGGCGGGTGAAGCTAGAATATCCGAGATTGAAGAAGAAGCATGGCATCCGTTGGATCGACATCCAACGGCCACTGCTGCTAGAACCGTGTGTTGACTATAAGTTGACAAAGCCTTGCATACGCGTCAACTCTGTTTTTTAGGGGACGCGTCAACTTAGTAAGGCCAGAAGTGTGTGGTAGAGAACTTATAGCCCATTCGACATTTGTAAGAATGTGTAGCCCATTTTTGAATTCTAATGGAATTACTACAACCCATTTATAGTTTGTTAAAAGTACAGCCCATTTCAACCAACCGTTCAAAACAGAATTCAATAAAATTTCCCTCATTTTGATGGGATCCGAAATATTTTTATCCTGAAATTACTAGTTAGATTAAATACAATTTCAATATAAATTTATATAACGTAAAAATCCAACGAAACATTGCGCTCGCAAATATTAATGAAATTAAAATTTTCAATATCCAAAAATAATATTTTATAAAGTAATCACGTGTTTGGTGCATTTTTTATAGTCAGTGCCCAGTTTTTATAATTACATCCCATTTATTATTTCTTAAAGCCCATTTTCTTGTTAAGCCTAATGCATCCCTCCTAGGAAAGATTTGCAGCCCAGCGGGGCGGAGAATAACAACTTGACCTTGCCTGGGTATTCCTAAAAAAAGTATAGCTGCGCTAGCCATTTTCAGCTTGAAAAAAATTAATATCTGGGCTGGATATCTGGCCTGGGCTAGACGGGCCATAGCCCACCCAGTTAATACCTGCAGCGATGTTTTCATTGTTGTTCAGAGGAGAAAAATTAATATCTGGGGTAAACATCGAAAAACTCTACAGTGCTCACACCTCAAAAACACAAATACTGCTCGAGCTGCTTGGTCCCAGCTGTCGGCCGCTTCTTTTGCAATTCTCTCGTTTATTGACTAGTACTACATAGGTTGACAATGGTGTGGGACCATGATGTCAGGAAACCAAGGGGAAGCAAAATAAATAACTCCAGCGAGCACTTCCACCTCTGCCTCGTTGTCTCCCGTGGAAACCCCTTTCCTCCCTTTTTTTTGCTCGGGCAAGGACCAATGCATGCAGCACGTCCATGCGGTTATTAGGCAAGAAATAAATGCGCTTTGCATGCTATGAATTATGATGGCCTGCATGGGTAGCTAATAAGGCATATTCTTAACTGCTGTGATTAAATGTTGTGTTTAGAAGAGAGAAATATTCTTATTTTCCACCAATCTGCTTGCACCGAGGTCGTGATGCACCTTCTAATATGACTTATTCACCTAGACGGACGGAGTATAGTTTTATACATATATATATATAATAAGGAGGCACTTGCATACATGAGGCTATGGACCTGGTGGGTCCCTATTGTCATCCTCTCCAAGTAAAGTCATCTCCTCGCCCGCGCGCGCTTTCCACCTGAAACAGTCAGCACCGCCCGCCCCGCTTCCCGGTGCAGGCGATTGCTCCGCCTTCAAACGACACAAGTGCCGTCCGTCCATCCATCTGCCGCCCACATTAATAATACGCAGTTGCCGAGCCGGCTACTCCGACAACACACGTCCGTCCCTCCATCCGCCCAGCATTGCTATATGAAATGCTGCACCGGCCATAGCCGTAGTCATCCGCATTCGTTCCCTTTCTCCTGTCCACACCACTACTGCCCACCATGGCTTCCTCGCACTCCAGCGCTCTTCGAGACGGGCGGATGATGGACCACAAGGAGATGGCAGCCATTGCTGCCGACCAGCTGGCCGGCAGGCAGCCGGAGGACGACGACCGCCCAATGGAGAACATAGTAGTTGACAATCCGGCGCCAACCCCCTCCTCCACGCCATCCTCGCCGGTGCATTGCACCATGACCATCGGTGAGGCCCATGCCCAATATATGGACAGTGTGAGGCAGATGCGTCAGGAGCAGTTCCGGGAGGCGCAGGCCGACGCCGCCTACAACCACCATCTCCTCCAGGAGCATCTGTAGGCGGAGGAGCAGATCACCGCGGAGCGGGTGGAGCAGGAGGCGCTGCTCGACTCGTACCGCTCCGCCCGCAAGGCCCGCCTCGAGCGCTGGCGGGAGCGCATGCGGGTGGCAGAGGTTGCGGCCGCCTACAAAGAGGCTAGCAAAGAGGGCGATGAAGCGGGCGAGGCGCTGTTTGGCGAGACCGAGGACGAGGCAGAGGACAATGCCGGATCCGACCTATCCCCGCTCTGCTGGCGTCGACGAGGCCCTGCTCCATCGAGGCCCCGCGGTGCCAACAAGGCAGAGGACACCGGCGGCTCAGCCGAGGCCCTGCCCTGCCAACAATGAGGCATAGGACATCGCCGGCTCAGCCGAGGCCCCACCCTGCCGGCAACGCGAGGGAGGATTTCCACCGCTCCGCTGAGACACCGCCCGCCGGCAAAGAGATAGAAGACATCGCCGGCTCCGCTGAGGCCCCGCCCCGCTGCGAACGAGGCCGTGCCACACAGAAAACGAGGAAGAGTAGAACACGGTAGGTCACCGCCGCTCGGGTCTAAGTAAGGCCACCGCTGCTACCCTCCTGTTGAAGCCAAGCTAGGCGGGTTGACCATTGGTGGCCGGTTAGCTTCTTGGCGGCGATGTGGAGTCAGGGAGTTCTGCTGGAGAATAACGCTGCTTCTACTTAACTGCTGGTGCAGTTGGCTGACTGACACGTGGGCCCAACAGGCCACATGTCAGTTAGGCAACTGCACCTGCAGTTAAGTCACTGAAGCTTCTGTTCGGCTCAGCGGGATACATGTGGGTAGCTTTGGTTAATTAATTATACCTCCAGCACACCCCTTTTTAGTTGAAGAATGTATGACATGTAATGAAATCTGGCATGTTTATATGAAATCCGATCGTGTATGAATGAATTTATTTCGATTAGTTCAAATTCCTGTATCACTGGCATTGGACGAACATGCAAAACAATATGTACTAGCATTATTCCTAGGGTGATCACCTCGTTTGCAGCAGTTTCACATGTACTCCCTCCGGTCCTTTCTAGTCTGCATACAAGTTTTGTCTGCAGTCAAAGTGTCTCTACTTTGACCAATCTTATACAAAAAAGTATGCACTTTCACTATGTGCGAAGTAAAAAGGAACAGAAGGAGTACAAAGAGTTTGAGCAGGTTTTTAGCGTTTCTATACATTGCAATCAAACACACAGGCCTGGCAATTCATAGAGAACATTCAAAACAATCGATGATTATGCATCTCAGTGACTGACATGTCAGAGGCAATATTTACTTCACAACTAAAGAATAAAGAAAAAATTGATCGACACTGGTGACAGCAAGAGCGTCCCATTCAAAAATATCAAACGCATGTCTTGCTCAAATCAATGAGCAAAATTTGACAAGGTTGTCCCATTCCAAAATATCAAATGCCTACGATTGCGGAATGGGCAGGGTTTGCCATCAGTTGGACATTGACATGGCACCTCGTGCTAAATAAACCAGCTGTTCTTTTTGTGCAGTTCCACCAAAATCAACCAAATTCGTGCGTAGCTTGTATGATTTCGCCCTTATATGTTGCAACGCCTTGAACTTATCGGCACCTCCTTTATTGTGGTGGAAATGAATGATTCGATGTATTCATGAACATTTTGTGCAGTTTCCATTGAAAACAAGCTGAGCACCCCTGTTTGCACAAATACAAAAAAGTGATTAGTATAGAGCAAACTGTACTATGAATTGACAGTTTCAACAGGCACATACATGGTCCATGTAGAGCACACTTTTAGAAAAAATGGAACTCACCAGAAAGAATCCTAGAACAACATTGTACTCGCGCATCACAGCAAAAAAATGGAGATTTTGCCAGTCCTTCTGAGCTGAAGTTAGTTTGGTCTTGTGGGGAGTAATGTAAGTATCCTTCAACTGCTCCTTCTGATGATAAGATAGACAGGGCTTCTTCATCCTGGCATAATCGAAACTAGTCACTTCACGTACTCCATATTCTTCTTCAGAGGAAGATGATCCTGTTGTGCAAAGACAAGAGGACTACTAAATGCTAGCATCACTGTTTGCTCAAAAAAAGGAAAGGAAATATTTAAAACAGCACAGATGAAGCACTTCTTAAGGACAATACCACTTTTTCATGACAGCATTGGGAGTTGATTTTTGTTTTTCTTCCCCTTGTTCTTCCCCTTCGTCAATTGGTTCAATAACAAACAAGCTTCGCCTTCAATGTAAGATTTGGCATGTCAATTGGGGAGCACAAGTATAGTACTAAACTTAATTTTCTGATGAAAGTGGCAAAATACAGGCCAGCAGTTGTGAAATATTCTTATCTTACCTCAATGGGATATTACGGTGCAGATACAGATTGGAAGTCTTGTTGTGCAGTTCACTATAATCAAGCAACATTATCGTACAAGTAGCACAACATATGAATGCACACTACAGAATCATGTGAAAGAAGGCTAGTACTGACCTCTCATGATGCGGAATTCAAACAACTCACAAGAAGAAGATCTGAACAAAATTTGCCTTAATGGATAGGAAGTAAGATCTCCTCTTGTGCAGTTCCACTAAGATCAAGCAATCAAGCAATGTTGTCAGTGTGACATTTTGGTTGAACTGCACAAAACACTCTTAAAACTTAAGTGTTTTGTGCAGTGCAACAAAAGGTCACAATGGTAACGAGGTGAAGCAGATAACCCTGTTTACACAGATGTGCAAAGGAAACAATTAGTGGTCAATAACAATGGATGACACAGAAGCCAACAAAAAGAAGCATCTACCTTATCTAAATGGGAAAGAAAGCAAGACAGTACCATTTCTCAAATGGTGGCATTGATTAATATTAACATAGAGATTATATTAACAATAAAACTCGTTAAACATGTAATTTGCTTTTAACTGTGGCATTGCATCAATTTTCCAGCGGCATTATTAGAGGGTGTTTGTTTACAGGGACATTTTGGTGTAGGGACTAAAAAAACTCCGTGTCAGTCCCATCTAAACCAAAGAGGAGGGACTTTTAGGGACTAAAAGTGGGCATTTGGGACTAAAGAAAGAAGACCCAGAGGGAGTCTTTTTGGGACTTTTTCCAACAGTTGCCCCTGCCACGCATCGCACCTTGTCTCTAATTAGTTCATTACTAGGGGTAACATGGCCTTTTAGCATGTCATTTAATAACCTCTAGTCCATGTTTAGTCCCTGGAACCCAGCAGGTAGGGACTAGGGAGTTTTTAACCAAACAGGGCCATAGATTAACAACAGCTAATGAGTTGCACAGGACAGCGGACGCACCAGCACCATGTGCATCTACCGATGTACTGTGGTCATGCACACTGTTGCAACAAAGAACAAGCAACCAAGGAGCATATTTGTGTTGGTCCCGGTTTTGTTATCTTTAGACGCCTTTCCCTATCTGAGCGCAGCAAATCTAGTCCTGCTGAAACTCTACAGCCTTGTCCCTTCCTTTCCTTTTTGAACTACTACTTTCGCCCCTTCCTTTCCTCTTTGTACCACATCCTAGATTTATGCGATACAACTTTCCCCACTACTTCCCCCCATTCCTTTCCTCTTTGAACCACGTCCTAGATTAATGCTATACAACTTTCACCCTTCATTTCCTCTTTGAACCACATCCTAGATTCATGCTATATACAACTTTTCCCACTACTTTCCCCCAGTCCTTTCCTCTTTGAACCACGTCCTAGATTCATGGTATACATGCAGCTAGAGCAATGCATGTGGAGTAAGTAAATTATACCTTAAGGTTCTTGGGGCGTGGTTCGGTGGGCAATGGGACGGCGGCGAAGAAGAAGGGGTCGGAGGCCCTCCCGCGCCGCCGCTAGGTGGAAAGTGAACAGCTCCGCCGATAGTCCCTCGCCGACGGCGACAGTGTTAAGCCTTCTTCCCTTCCCGGCGGACGGATCCTGCCGGCTCTTTTAGCAGCAGTGAGGGGAGAGAGAGGCCAACGAAGTCTTGTTTAGTTCTGGAGAGGGCAAGAGAGTGTGAAGAGAGCAACTACAAGCGCTGAGGCTCCAGCGGGAGAGGGCGAGAGAGTGAGCGAACAGGCTAACCAGCTACACAACCCTCCCGTTATGTTCAACGAGAGGGAAATAACCTTTTATACATGCCGGCATTCGTGTGACAAGCATGCCGTGTTTTTTTTGTGTGTGTGGGAGTCATTGGGATTTCAATCAGAATCGTGTCATGTGGCTTTGGTGGTAAGACTATCCACAGTGGTGCAGAAATAATGCAGCCTTAGTCACCTTACCTCTCTCCACATAGTACGTTGGGTCCCACCAGTCAGAGGGTGAAACAAACAAATTAATAAGAAAAATTAAAAGCGCCAACGGTGTATCTTACCTCACACATCTTTCTACTCTCGGGAACATTGTCCAATTGATCCCTTTGTTCGGTCACGTACTATTTTAAGTGAATCCTTATTATAACATGCACACAAATTTTGGCTACTTGTATTCGACTTAAGTTAGTGCGCCACCGTATCTCGTATACTTACTACTCCCTCCGTCTAGGTGTAATAAGTCACGTTAGAAGGTGCAACGGGACCAACGTGCGTGCATGCGTGCGCGCGCGTGTGTGTGTGTGTGTGTGTGTGTGTGTTTAACACCATGTGTGTTTTAAAGAGCAACAGATCGACCTACTCCAACAGAGAGATGTTGTGTAGTGTACGATTTTAGCCGCGAGAGTAGGTGCATCCTCTCGTTTCCGGGCGTGTCCGGTTGGGACATGCGGACAGCTGCCACGCCCGCTCCTGACCAGCCTGGCCCACCCAAAGCCCCTCCATCGCCCGCGCACACTTCCCGCCTGAAATGGTCAGCGCCGCTCCAAAGAATCTGTGCCACATTCATGCCCGGGCAGAGCGAATGCGACCTCTCACTAGCGCAAGAGTGATGGTTGCTTCGTCCATCCAACTTACTACTGGGTCTATGTGATTTGACGGCTCATTGGTCTTTATTACTGAGCTGGTAGGACTGCTGGATGTCCCACGCTTTCGGCGAAAGGAGGTATACTACTACTACTACTTGATTACAATTTTCTCCATTCTTACAGCGAAGGCGTGCAAGAGCAGTGAAAACACGCAAGCTCAGTGATTACATGGCCCACCTCACACTACTATCACCGTGCGACACCTAACTCTTTACATAGTAATCCCCCTGTTCCTAAATATTACTAGATGAGTCCTCGCGCGTTGGCGCGGAACAGCGGTATATCTCTCTGCGCAAAATTATCGATTTCATAGAACAAAAAAAACTCTATAACCACAAGACAAATGTGGTAGCCAAACTAAATAAACTCCCATCACCATTTAGATCATCCCACGTAAGGAAAAAAGATCAGCCAACTCCTGAACTCCTACTGCATAATGGGATTATATTTTTCTTTTTGACATGTTAATGGGACTTAAAAGCTCACTTACATGCATGCTACCGGTGCATGCTTGCATGCAGACATGTTGATGTGATTTAAAACCCACTCACATGCATGTGGCACGGTATTTCTGCATGCTTGCATGTGGCTTAGTGCGGAGCCTCTCAATGTCAAGATCAGACCGCTATTATGGACTGATTTACTTCATCTAACGGCTACATCAATTTTGATGACGTGGCTCAAGGAGAGGATAGAGAATTCCTAGTAGTGGGGGCTAGCTATTACTAGTAGATATAAGTCTTTGTAGAGATTCCACTACATACGGAACAAAATGAATGAATATACACTTAAAATGCATCTATATACATCCGCATGTGTTTCATGGTGAAATCTCTACAAACACTTATATTTAGGAACGGTGGAAGTACTAGTATAGTACGTACTGTAATTTATCAGCGAGATAAATTTGTACAATGCAATGAAGCTTCCAGCTTCTGTTACATGAATCTTGCGTCCAAGGTTGCCTGTTGCAACATTTCATCAAATACAAAGCAGACTAACATGCATGCTATCGCATCTCAATGATTGACAGATCATAGCAAATATGTACTCCATTCGTTCCAAAATAAGTTTCTCAACTTTGGGCAAACTTTAGTACAAAGTTGTACTACTACTAAAGTTGACACTTATTTTGGAACAGAGGCAGCTAAAGAAAAAACGATCCACGCAGTCCCTAGCCCTTGAACCGTGAACCCTGACCAGGCTTCAATTTGCTGGCAACGTTCGAGCTTCCTAATAAATAAAGTTTGCAACCTTTTGACCATCGGATCATTTTGTGCAGTTTCACCAAAATCGAGATGAGCATCCCTGTGGCAAAGAAATTGAACAAGCGTGATTAGAATAAGATTACTAGGACTAGTTGATGAGACATAAACTCATCACAAATACAGTACGTAATAGCTAGTAGAGGTATGTGCAGGGCAGAGAAGTAGAGAAATATCCATAGGGAGTGATGTGGGCAGCTGGAGCAGTGGTGCAAGCCGGCTGTAAAGGGAGTTGTACCTGAGGGACGTAGCTCAACCTTGAGGAGGGCGGCGGGAGGCGGCAACTGCCCACGTCACGGCAGTGAGCAAGGGACGAAGGCAACCTCACCGGCTTTGTGAGAGAGAACGACGGGGATCCCTTATCGGGACGTGCCAAGAATGGGTTTTCACCGTCGGTGACGGCCACCGCATCTACACTAAGCATCCACCCCTTCCCCAAGCGGACATGATCCGCCGGGATGTTAGAGATGTGGCCACAGTCGTTTTGTGCGAGAGTGTGAAGAAAGCAACCCCAACAAGCAACCGTGTAGGCTGGCCCGTCCTGACTATGTACTCCTTTTATCTCCATATGAACCTATCATATTGCATACATGCCACTGAAGAAAAAAAACATTATTTATAAATGACACGGCACCTACTACTTGTTCTCCTATAACCTTGCGCTTGGCATCTCCAAAATATTGACCTTGTGATTGGCTCTTCGCCTCTTCTGGAAGTCAAGCAATAATGGTAGTGCAGTATATATCATTCTGGCTATATGAGACCGAATGAATTGCTGCACGTCCACCACGTGGGCGAGTGTCGAGGGGCGAGGGAGAGTGCTACATACGGAGCAAAATAGTGAATCTACACTCTAAAATATGTCTATATACATCAGTGTTTGGAGTATGTACTAGTAGTTCATATTGAAATCTACTAAAGGACATATATATTCCAAAGAATATGATATAATCTCTATAACCAAGGTAGTAGGGACGAGGAGTAAACGGAGGGAGTAGTAAATTTTTCTCCTCGTCCTGCGAGCCACCGCGTGCATGGGCGAGGTAGCGGGCGTAAGGCGTAGTAAGCAAGCTTCACCTCATCCTGCGAGCCACGGCGCCCGTGGGTGGGGGAGACGGCGTACTAAGCAAACTTCTCCTCGTTCCGCGAGTTGATGGGACACATCAAAAGTACTCTAGTGTATAGAGCCTTGCCTCTAAGGTAGGCCCCACATGGTTTGCCTCTTTTTTTAACATAACACGTCAAGTCGCAATTTGTTTGTTCACCTGTGGTAGACAATCCTCCATCCACCAAGTGGACAACCAGTACACGTGCCAAATTACCACGTGGGCTGCCTTTTTCATACACAAATGAGCTCCACCATGTACCCGCGCGGGTGTGGTTGGGAAAGAGACGGGAGTACGTGCGCCGTGCATGCACCTCTTCTCTTCGTGCACGTTCCCCACCTATGTGGGTGTGTGTGAGATATACAAACCGCGTTCGTGAGTGTTTTTTGTTTTGGGGTGGGGGTGGGCTGGGGGTTGATTTCGTGAATTATTTGTGGGAATATGTGTTGATGACATCTCAAACAAAATTTTGCATGCAATGTGTGTGAAATGGAGGCCTATCCATATCATACATAGAGGGTCAGGCAATCCACGAGAAGAGAGGGAGGGGTCATAGCTACCGATAGAGTCGAAGAGAGGATCAAGTGGGTGGGTGCGAGATCGATGAAGAGAGCCATCGAAATTGTGTGCGTGTACAAGTCAAAGATATAGGGCGACTGGCCTACCGGAACGTTAGAGGGAACACGTCAAGTTTGTGTGTGGCAGGGAGACATGACTAGAGCGCTCGATGTATCGGTGTGTGGGGGGGAGGGGGTGGTGGGAGGGGTAGGCAGAGGCTAACTATAGAGGTAGAACGACTCGTACATGTGTTGAGAAGGAGAGACCCAGCTATGTCTTGAGGGAGATCGGTCGACATCCATACATAACTGAAGGACGGGAAATATGATGGGTGAGAGATAGAGGAGAGAGAGAGGGACGGAGAGGGAGAGAGAGGGGTAGAGTGCTGGATGGGTGATGGAGTTGCTTCTCGAAGATGGTGGGAGAGGCCTACTAGACAAACTGAGGGTGGAACTGCAATGTTATCAATAAGAGTGGGGGTGTGTTTCTATGTGTGCCTGTGCGTGATAGATCTGTCGGGACGCATCCATGGATGATGAAGGCGAACCATGTGTTTGGTAAGCAAACTAACTAGATCGGTAGATCAATTGTAGTTTGTCGGAGGAATGGAGAGACACAACTAATGAGGTAGATCGATTGACGTGTGGGTAAAAACGAGTTATAAGGACCTAGCTAGCTATATGTATAGCAAGAGATCGGTCGGTGTACGTCCATTTGTTAGAGGCTAATAAGGCCCAGCGAGACGGATAGACAGAGAGAATGGAGCTAGGAGGTGGTGTGAGAGGCCCAACTACTAGCTAGATAGGGGGAGGAGTGTGCGGTTGTGAGAGAGCGATGAAAAGAGGAGCGAGAGTTTACATGTGTGTCTGACCGTATGAGAGACACGAGGCAAGGACACATAAAGGAGGAGATTGAAGGTGTGTTTGTATGTTGTAGGCAGGCATCGCTGGAGAGGTTTATCGATCGGTGTGTGTCGGAAAGGAGTTGTGGAGACTTTGGGAGAACGACCTAAAGAAAAAAATGAATGTGCCCGGTGGATAGAATGTCGAGGGAGGGGGAGGGCGAGGAGGGCATGTGCATGCACGAGAGAAAGTTAGTGGTAGCTACAAAGGTTAGAGGATGGTGTGGGTGTAAGAGACTAACAAAGATCATAATTTGATATGAAAGCGGATTCATATATTTGAATAGGAGATCATAGTGTTTTAAACATTGCATGCATGAATATAGCGGTGATACACGTGTTGTGCACATGTTATACCATAATGTGATAATGCATGGTGTTCGCAACTCACAGCTAAATGCCGAACAATCTAAACCATACTATACATCAAACAATCTCACATTTTATTTGAATTTGTGATAATGTGTGGCATTTGCAGCTTACAACTAAATATCGAACAATCTAAACAATACTATATATCGAACATTCTCACATTTCATTTGAATTTGTGGTAATGTGTGGTGTTTGCAACTCACATCTAAATACTTGTAGGCGTAGGGGGCGGGGCACCATACATAATGTGATAAACACATTATACATATGAGACATGGTTTAGATTATGAATATCTAGCTAGAGATAGAAATGTAATGTGATTTGAAATCAAAATAAAGTGGATTCAGAAAATCTAGTTCGAGTTCATATAGTACACATAGTTCATATGTAACTCGAGACTAATCATGTGGTGTGCTGTGAAGATAATACACAAACGATGGTTTAACTTGACAATAATGATGATTGTAGATCTTATTAAAATAGAGAAACGAATTCAAATGCTTTGACTTCACAACAATCATTACTGTAGATCTTATTCAAATAGAGAAAAGAATTCAAATTTAGTTCATATTGAAGCGGTAGTATATACGTTTGGAATGCACTAAAACGTTCATTTGAGTAGTAGGTTGCATGCATTTTACATGTAGCGAAATATTTTAATTGAACATAACATGAATTCAAAGTTTTGAATGACATTTGTAGGGCGCATTGATTTGGTACAGTACACCTTAGGCTTGTCCGGAAATTTCAACCCGCACCTTGTTAGCCCGAAATATTTAAGATATATCTTTGTCTCGTTGTGCTCCAACAACTCCCTCCATCTCAATCCGCGCCTTGGTATTCCGAAATTACAACGCGCGCAAAAACTCCCACCTCATGTGAAATCCCGACACACGAAATGCCCGTGGTACCCCTGAACCGAAAGAACCGCCTCAAATCGGTGGGGGGTACTTTCGTAACTTACCCCGCATTTCAGACAAGCGCGTCTCTAAGCCATGGTTCCCCACTGCCATCCCATCCGCCCAACCATTCGTACACCGAGGCCGCGAAAACTTGCCACGAAACCCCACACCCTGCTCTGTCCGCCACCCAACCGGAGCCTCTACCCCGATGACGTCGTCCATAGCAACACCTCGACGTCCCTCATCTACCGTACCGGATGAGGATCGTCGTCGATCTCATCGTCCCGCCGGTTCAGCCACCCCGTTCTCCACCTCCAAGGAACTGCCTCGATGTTCCCCTCGTCTTTCGCGCCACCTCCATTCCCACACCGTCGTCTTCACCTGCACCACCGGAAGAGCATCATCATCACCGTTTCCTCGGATGAAGGTGCAGCCTAATCGGCGCCACCAAAGAGGTTGTACACTAATCGCCACATTTTCTTCTTGATTCGATCTCACGATGCTGCCGGCGCTCGGTCCCGAGCCAACATGGCGCGGCTCCATCCACGGCGGCGTCGCCGGCCACTTACTCCATGGCGTCGCTCCCTTGGCGGCGACGTCCACATCAGTAGGACCTGTTGCTGCTTTAGCTCTCGCTCTTGTTGCTGCTCTGCTCTTGCTCTCAGTCCCCTACCTGGTCTGCTCTTGCTATTGCTCTTGCTCGCGCTGCTGCTCTCGCTCTTGCTCTTGCTTGCGATGCTGCTCCGATTTAGCTAAACTTCACTCTGATGCCGCCGGGGTGAAGGAATAACCAGCCGCAGCGGGGAGGGGGCTCGCCGGAGAGGTACCCCACTATCTATCTTAGGGTTCAGGATGGGGGCGGTGGTCGCCGGCGGTGGCGGGGCATTGGCGGGGCGGTGGCGTGGGGATCGTCAAAAAAAAGCTCAACACGGGGGGCCTAGAGGGATGGCCGGGGCGGTGGCGGACCGGCGGTGGGGAGTGTTTTCAGGGCGGGCGGGGCGGCGCACCGCGGGCGGCGGGGGGCTGCTGTTTGGCCGGCTCAGGGGGTGGAGGTTGAAGATGAGCCGTAGGCCCTTGATTTCGTATCCAACGGCTGCAAAACCGACTGACCAGAGATGAAAAAGTCAGTCGACCGACGTGTAGCCTCACCTTCCTAGTGCGTCTAGTTTCGACAGCAAAATTCAGTTTCGACAGCAAAATTCAGTTTCGACAGTTAAGTTCAGTTTCGCCAGTTAAGTTCAGTTTCGACAGTTAAATTCAGTTTCGACAGTTAAGTTCAGAGATGAGCGGCTGATGTATTTTACATCTAGCACTTTGTGGTTATGTATTTTACTTCATGTATTGGAGATGCTATTAGAATTCCACTCAGGTTAACGTTGTTCATTATCTCTCTTGTCCTGCTTCAGCCTCGGCGTCGTACAACTCACTGGAGCTGCTCCAACGATGAAACCCTCCATCACAGCGGAGCAGTACCTCGGGCTCCATCTCCAGACGCCTAAGATCTTCTTCCCCTCCTCCTACAGCCAAGTCAGCCGGAGCATCCTCACCGGCCAACCCAATCACACTGAGATCGACATGGCTTCACCAAAGAGGTTGTACACTTGTTGCATCTCTTCTTTACTCTACATTTTATATATATTATCCACTGAGCACATGGATTTATTCCTTAAATGTCTCCTTGAAAGAAAAAATGTAGGAATTTTAATTTTCACTTGTCCTCCTTTTCAAATTCCTATTCATGAAGCACAAGACTAAGAGATAGTAGCATAATAGCATTATAATCGTACATTTTCTTTTGGTTTGACTTAATCTCACCAGGCTTCTTTGCATCCTGTGATCTTCCAATTGTTGTGAATCAAACACCCAGATTGGCAGAAATCCTATGTTTTTAAATTCTCTGTTTTGCACGTGCATTCCTATCCTATTACTGTCTGTTTCCTATCCCTGCATTGTTGTAATCCTCCAATTCAAACGAGCCCTTACAAAATTACTTATGTTACAGATAGTTGTCAAAGAAAACCTTACATGGTTTGTCCCGCTCCTGCTGCGCCGTCGTCCACCCCAGCTCAGCTGCTCCAACGACAGAAGGGTCCAGCACAGCAGGGATCCGGCATCCAGACTGTCTTTCGCCGCCTCAGATCTTCTTCCCCGCCGCTGGCAGCCATGAAAACCGCACTACCATTATCAACCGAGCAGATGACCTCGAGGACTACACGGGTCCGCAAGAGAGGTCGCACTCTTTCGTGTCTGCTTACGTTATGCATCGCTTAATATTACATGCTACTTTATCGTCCTGTTCACCGATTAGACTCTGAGTCAGCTCCAAACTAATGGTCAAACTTGAGTTTTTAAATGGTTGTGGGGTACATATCGGGGCCGCTATCAATAGTATCTATCTACTATCTTGTTAATCTCCGGTGTCTACTATGAGTTTCATGTTGGGTGGGAAACAAACAGTAAAGAAGCCATTATCTGTATTTTTTAACTGAAGCCATTATCTGCCTGCTATTATTGGTTTTGGGTCTATCCACAGGTTGCTACCATCACTCTGGATTTCTGCATGCACTCCTTACATAATCTCACTATGTTTTATTCCTATGCATGATAGTTATTGTAAACAATGGAACTGAACATGTAGAGCAAAAGAGACGAGCCTTGTGTGGCAATAAAATTTCATGCAAACGTCGCTCCATGGTAGGCGTAAAGGCAGCCCCACTCCACACATTTCGGATTGTAATCGAGAGGAAGATATCTGTTCTGAGGGGGATTCAGAAGGAGAAAACAACTCCTATTTACCCCTGAGGTCTTCGCTCTAACTTGGCATGCTGATGTTGGTTATATCATGCATATGGTGTCTTGCATTGCTTACTTTATACATCAAATATGTCATCTACTTAGTTTAGACATCCTTTGTGCGAATGCCATCTGTTTAGTTTATTCATCGTTTATGTGAATTATGCAACGCCATCTTGTTTAGCCAGGCATCATATATGTGAATTTTGCAATGCCATCCTGCTTAGCCAGTCATCTTATAGGTAAATTATATCAGGCCATCCTTTTTGTTACATATTAAATTTGTCAACGGTGTTATTACATTCAACTACTCTTCGTGTGCATCAGCCATTTGACACGATGATGGCAAATTCTGGAGTGAAAACAAGGTCTTCAGAGCAGACTATGCTATCTGACGAAGCGCATATCTCGCTGGTTACGGATAGCTCCTCAGAGGAGGATTCAGAGACAGATGA
>NC_057794.1:319723933-319784216 GCF_018294505.1 Triticum aestivum | reverse complement strand
CCCCCCCGAGGTGTATGCTCTAACTTGGCAGGGTTATGTTGCTCATATCGTGCGTATGGTGTCTCGCATTGCTATGTCATTTGATTAGTTTAGACATGCTTTGTGTGAATGCCACCTGTTCAGTGTCTAATTACCATATATGTGAATTATGCATTGCCATCTTGTTGCAAGACATTATATATATGAATTATACAATGCTATCTTGTTGCAAAGGCATTATATATGTGAATTATGCAATGCCATGCGGTTTAGCCAATCATCATCTATGTGAATTATATCATGCTATCATTTTTTTGTATTACGTGTTCCATTTGGCGACAATGTTTGTATATTCAACTAGTCTTCCTGTGCATCAGCCATTTGAATCGGTGATGGAAGTATTTGGAGTGAAAACAAGGTATTTAGAGCAGACAATGCTACCTGCTGAAGCAGACATCTTGCTGGTTAGAGAGAGCTCCTCATAGGAGGATTCAGAGACTGATGACCAGTCCTATTTTCCCCCTGAGGTCTATGCTCAAACTTGGCAGGGTTATATTATCCATGTCATGCATGTTGTCTTGCATTGCTTAGTTTTTCCATCATATATGGATTGCCATCTGCTTACTTGCTTACTATATAAATCATATATTTGAATTATATCATGCCATCATGTTTACATAGTACATACACATCATCTATCTGAATTATGGAATGGCAACCCATTTAATAAAGACATCATATAGTTATATCATCTCATCCTATTTAGTGTTTACAGTCATAATATTTTGAATTATGGCATTCTATCTGTGAATGTATGTGAACTATGGCATGCCAACCTATTTAATAAACACAATATATAGTTATGTCATGTCATCCTGTTTACATAGTCTCATATTTTGAACTATGTCTTTCCATCTTTTTTAGTTAGCCATCATAATGTGAAATTGTGCCATGCTATCATGTTTAGTTAGCCATCATATATGTGAAATTGTGTCATGCTATCCTGTTTGGTTACACAACATAAATATGAATTATTGCATGCCCTCTTTTATTCCCCACTATCCATTACACCTGTCTATCATACAATGTCTATACTTTCAATTACTTTTCTTGTTTATCATCCATTTGAATTGGAGAGCGTGATGGCAGTATCTAAGGGAGTAACAACACGGTCTTCAGAAAAGATAGTGCTACCAGTTGATGCAGATAGAACCATGGTTGTACTTGGCCAAGGACCAGATCCACCACACATAACCCAGACTCTCGCAGATTGTACCCATACCCAGTTGGACAGAGAACCAGCGACACCCCTTCTAACCCCAATCCCGGCAGATAGTAACCCAGTTCCAGTTGACACAGCACCGTCTCCACCACAGAGCATCCAAACACGAGGAGTTAGTAAGGGAACTGCAGTGCCCAAAACATGAGGACCACCACTCCGAATCCCAACTCAACACTTAAAGGAGAAGAAGATTTGTTCTCAGGTCAAGTTCTATAGCTATGGTTCATACTCCTTTGCTCTAGCATGACTGTATTTACTCATACCAACTATTTTCAAATTTGAAGGATGGAATTGAAACACCAGTGGCGCAACAGGTATGTTTTAAACCTGTTTCTTTAACTGGTTTGCTGTTGTAACCTGCTCTATGTTGATTTCAGTTTCAATTGAATAAACAGTTATGTTCTCATGTCATGCACATTACAAGTGTTGTTATTGCTCTATAGTTACCCACACTTATATTCTATCTATTCTGCTTTGTCTTGAACAAATATTATTTGAACTGTGTCTCTATCTTGATTTGGCAACAAAAACTAGAATGGTATAGACCATAAAGTGACCATGGTACATAGATATATGTTTGTTTCATGCTGTTATCCTGTCCACTTTACTACTGAACTCATTTACCAAAATGAGTTTCATATACAACATGGTAAACATGTGATGTGTCTGCTTGTTTCTCTTTTAGAATGCGGACAAAATATTGGAGAACAGTACCACGTTATCCAATGGTAAAGGAAGTAATGCAGATAAGGTTCAAGATAGTGAGACATCCCTGTTCATCTCCAAGAAAGCTGATAAAAACTATCTTGACGATAGTGAGGGAACCCAAAAGTCTTGTATTGATGTAGTGTTTGAGTTACTGGCCGCTACTGCTGGCACAAGCTCTTCGAACTCGCTGCCTGAATCAGTTCGTCTTCTTGAGTCTCAACTTCAAGTTGAAAGACATCGATCAGATGTGTTGCGACAGGAAGCTGAAGGACTGAGGAAGTCCCTACAGAATTCAGATGCATATTTTCTGGTGCAACAACAAGCGCTAGAGGATTTAAGCGCCAAACAAGAGAAAGTTAATAAGCTTGCTAAGCATCTTGCCAGCATTATGGGTACCCAGGATATTGTTTCTTGAGATCTTCTGAAGTGGTTTCAGTTCTGGATTTGTTTTGCTGCGGCGTTTATTTGCATTGGTCGCCAACTTTGACAACCAGTGTATATGATATGCTGCTTTGTTCCCTACATTTGCACTGGTGGCGAACTTTGATGCCCAGTGCATGTAATATGTGTAATAGCCGTGATAGCCTAGCCTTAGTTGCTTGCTTATTTACTTCCTTGTTGTCTTGTTTATTTGTTTGCTTGTAGTCATTGCAGTTCTTTTTCCGCGGTTAGCTAGTGGCTGTAATAACCTATTTTTAAAACTAGGCCACAATAACCATGGGCTAATATTTACTGTAGTGACACCGGGCCTCCTACTGGCCGTAGAAACAGTGGGCCTTCTATGGGCCGTAGAAACAATGGGCCTTCTGCGGGCCGTAGAAACAATGGGCCTTCTGCGGGTCGTATTATCAATGGGCCTTATATGGGCCGTATAATCGATTGGCCAAACATGGGCCAAACAGACCGCATTATGGCCGTAAACGGGCTAGAGTTGGAATGGTCCGTTCATCGGCCGACCATAACGGGCCATCGTTAATAGGCCGTATTTGATGACGCTATGAAATCGGCCCAACGTATTAACGGACCACAAACGGGCCGACTATAACCACGGGCTGAATTTGGCCCACAAGCAGAAAATGATAGTAATGGGCCGTAAGTAAACGAATGCTGGAAATGAGCCCAAGAATAAATGGGCTCTGAGAAGGCCGAAAGATAACATGGGCTGGAAACGGCCCAACGGAATAACGGGCCGTTAATGGGTATAAAGTGATACACTGTTTATTATGGGCCAGTTTCACCACGGGCCGTTAATGGGTGTAAAGTGATACACTGTTCATTACGGCCCAGTTTCTCCACGGGCCGTTAGTAGGACAAGAGTTACATAGGGCCTCATATGGGCCGAAAGACATCATGGGCCATACATGGGCTAGAAGTGAAAACGAGCTGGAATCATATTGGATGGCCCAGATGACACTACTGGGCCTAATTCGGATAGGGTGTAACGGGCCTTGGGTTAGCGGGCTGTAAATGGGCTATATTCGAATAGGCCGTTAACAAGCTTTCCATGGGTCGGCCCGCCAGCTTTTGACCAAGTCAAACGGGCCGGCCTTTTCACAGGAATGGGCCTCTGTTGGGCCGTGCCACGTGTCGACGTATTATAGGCACCTTCCGTCCAATGAGTGGTTGACATCTGTCCCAACGATGAGCCGACACGTGTTTCCTCCAGCCAGTGATGATTTTACACGTGGAAAATCCCCATTGGCCGGGGCTGTTAATGGGTTATCGGATCCAAAACCCGACCCGATAGATTAACGGCGTTCCGTTATGGTGGATGCCACATGTTGGTCACCCTTGACGAAAGCACTTCTGTGATGCGCGATTTTTCGTCATTGAAGTGGACACTTCCGTGATGATAATTTTGGTAATGTCGTGGAACACTTCTACGACAGCACAGGTATGACTATCTTGATTCTATCATAAATTTGTCATGGATGTACGTGCATGACACAAAAAGCAACCTACTGTGACAAACACGTATCATCATGGAAGTGTATTTTTTTGTAGTGAGGTCTTGCAACAACTAGGGTTGTCTCTGCTTGTTTGGTGGCAGCTATTGGTTTCTATTTGGCTTGTTCTGTAGCTCGCGTAGCACGCGATACCCTGTTTGTACAATTTTCTACTAGACTTTGACCTTCTATTGCACCATTAGTACCAGCAAAATCTGCAGGATTCTTCCACTTCCTTTTCCATGTCATTCTCTGTTCCTTCCTGATACGTCTCCAACATATATATAATTTTGATTGTTCCATGCTATTATATTATCCATCTAGGATGTTTTATATGCATTTATATGCTATTTTAAATGATTTTTGGGACTAACCTATTAACCTAGAGCCCAGTGCCAGTTTCTGTTTTCCCCCTATTTTTGAGTATCGAAGAAAAGGAATTTCAAACAGAGTCCAATTGACCTGAAAATTTACGAAGGTTGTTTTTGCACCAAAAGAAGCCCACGGAGTATCGGAGATGGACCAGAAGAGTCCCGAGGCCACCACGAGGGTGGGGGCGTGCCCTACCCCCCTAGGCGCCCCCTACCTCGTGGCCGCCTTGTGGACCCCCTGAATTGTTCTCGACGCCAACGCCTCTTATATATCCCCAAACTTCCAGAATGAAATCTAGATCGGGAGTTTCGCCACCGCAAGCCTCCGTAGCCACCGAAAACCAATCTAGACCCATTCCGGTGCCCTGTCGGCGGGGGGAATCCATCACCGGTGGCCATCTTCATCATCCCGGCGCTCTCCATTTCGAGGAGGGAGTAGTTGACCCTCGGGGCTGAGGATATGTACTAGTAGCTATGTGTTTCATCTCTCTCTCTCTCTCCTTTTCTTGATATGGCACGATCTTGATGTATCGCGAGCTTTGCTATTATAGTTGGATCTTATGATGTTTCTCCCCCTCTACTCTTTCTGATGAATTGAGGTTTCCATTTGAAGTTATCTTATCGGATTGAGTCTTTAAGGATTTGAGAACACTTGATGTATGTCTTGCATGTGTTTATCTGTGGTGACAATGCGATATTCACGTGATCCACTTGATGTATCTTTTGTTGATCAACTTGCGAGTTCCATGACCTTGTGAACTTTTGCATAGGGGTTGGCACACCTTTTTGTCTTGACTCTCCAGTAGAAACTTTGGTGCACTCTTTGAAGTTCTTTGTGTCGGTTGAATAGACGAATCTAAGATTGGGTGATGCATATCGTATAATCATACCCATGGATACTTGAGGTGACACTGGAGTATCTTGTCGACATTAGGGTTTTGGTTGATTTGTGTCTTAAGGTGTTATTCTAATACGAACTCTAGGATAGATCGAACGGAAAGAATATATTTCGTGTCATTTTACTACAGACTCTTGAATAGATCGATCAGAAAGGATAACTTTGAGGTGGTTTCATACACTACAATAATCTCTTCGTTTGTTCTCCGCTATTAGTGACTTTGGAGTGACTCTTTGCTGCATGTGAGGGATAGTTATATGATCCAATTATGTTATTATTGTTGAGAAAACTTGCACTAGTGAAAGTATGAACTCTAGGCCTTGTTTCAACACATTGCAATACTGTTTTCGCTCACTTTTGTCATTAGTTACCTTGCTGTTATTATATTTTCAAATTACAAAAACATATATCTACCATCCATATTGCACTCGTATCACCATCTCTTCGTCAAACTAGTGCACCTATACAATTTACCTTTGTATTGGGTGTGTTGGGGACAGAAGAGACTCTTTGCTATTTGGTTGCAGGGTTGTTTGAGAGAGACCATCTTCATTCTACGCCTCCAATGGATTCAAAAACCTTAGGTCATCCACTTGAGGGAAATTTGCTACTATCCTACAAACCTCTACACTTGGAGGCCCAACAACGTCTACAAGAAGAAGGTTGTGTAGTAGACATCAAGCTCTTTTCTGGCGCCGTTGCCGGGGAGGTTAGCGCTTGAAGGTATATCTTTAGATCTTGCAATCGAATCTTTTTGTTTCTTGTTTTATCACTAGTTTAGTCTATAAAAGAAAACTACAAAAAAATGGAATTGAGGTTGCCTATTACGCTTCATCTTTTAAATATCTTCCGTGAAAATAAGGATTCCGATAATTGTGCCAAAGTGTTAGAAGAAGAATGCATTAAATGTTTGGAAATAAATCTTTGGATGATGAGCATTATTGCAATGTTGTTAGTATGAACTCTTTGAATATCCATAGTACTAATGATGATTGCACTAGTCATGATGAAAATGTCTCTTATAAGCATGTCAATTTTTGTGGAGTGCATAGAGTTTGCAAGCACACACCAAATAGGGAAGATAGATTTTGCGAGAGGCATAAGTATTTAGAAACTAAATGGTTGCAAGACAGGCTAAATGCTTGTGCTGAAAATTTAAAATTTATTTGCCATCCTTGTAAACTTTGCAATGAACGTGATCATTTAAATCTCCAATGCAAATCGTTTCATGATCGAATCGTGTCCAAAAATTGTGATGACTTGATTTCCCTTGCACATCATAATGAACTTAGTTTGCTTGTGGGTTACGAAGAAATGAAACTTATAACTAAGGATCTTCCAGAATTTGTCCTTGATAAAGTTCTTGACTTTGATCTAGAGGAAATTTATATGTATTGTGAAGTGAATTGTATTGAAAATCCTTATATTTCCAATTACATAGAGACAACAAAACAAATAGAAGATGAAGAGAATACTAATGAAAGGGAAGAGACTTCACAATATCCTCCTATTATTTCTTATGATGAATCAGGTAACGAGGAGGAGCCTTCTATTCAACCAATCTCATTAATAAGGAGCTCCAAAAAGAGGATTAAAACTTGTCATGGTTATATTGATGGAAGTGAGTTTGGAAGAGTGTCGACTTTAGGAAGTAATGATCCCACTATTTTGGAGGGTGTTGAATCTTATTTTGACAATTATGAAAATGGATTTGGAGAGGTCGTGACTTTATTTAGTAATGATTCCACTATCTTGGAAGAGGTTTCAATTGATTATGATGAGAACAAAGTTGCTACTTATGATGATTATTGTGATGACACTTATGCTATAAAAAGTAGTGATGATTATATTTATAAAACTTGTCATGATTATGATTACCCTTTTTCTGAACATTACTCTTTTAATGTATAAACAATTTATAGTATTCGAGTTTCTTATGATACTCCCACTATTCCGAATGAGAAGAATTTTGCTTATGTGGAGAGTAATAAAAATTCTATGCTTGTAGATCATATAGAGAATGCTTTATGTGATGGTTATATTGTTGAGTTCATTCATGATGCTACTGAAAATATTTATGAGGGAGGAATATGTGCTTGTAGGAATTGTAAGAATATCAAGTTTCCTCTCTATGTGTTGAAATTCTTGAAGTTATCCTTGTTTTACCTTCCTATGCAAGATAATTCTTGTTCCCATAAGTTGTTTGCTCACAAAATCCCTATGCATAGGAAGTGGGTTAAATGTACTAGTTATATTCTTCATGATGCTCTATTTATATTTCAAATCTTATCTTTTATGTGAGCATCATTGAAATCATCATGCCTAGCTAAAAAGGCAATAAAGAAAAGCGTTTGTTGGGAGACAACCCAACATGTAACCCTACTGTTTTTGTGTGTCCTCATGTTTAAGCTACTGTAGTAACATGTTTTATAGCTTTTGTTACAATAAAGTGCCAAGTAAAGCCTTTAGGATCTTCTTGGGTGATTGTTGTTTTATCTTGCCAAGTATGCGCTCACGAAAATAATTATCATTTTTACCAGAGAGAGATAAAATACCAATTCCGACTGCAGTAGATCAACATACCTTTTATCCTGGTCGTCCTAATTTTACAGGATTTTTGGAGTTACAGAAGTATGCGAAACCTCCAGATTACTACAGAGTGTTCTGTTTTTGACAGATTCTGTTTTCGATGCACAGTTTGCTTCTTTTATAGTTTCTATGGCTTATATTGCTTAATGTGAATTGTAGAACTGATATGGTACAGTAGGAATCATGTGAGAAAAATTATGAATCTTGTCTTGATAGTACCTAAGTGGTGATTTGCTTTCTTATACTAACGGAGCTTACGAGTTTTCTGTTGAGTTTTCTGTTGTGAAGTTTTCAAGTTTTGGGTAAAGTTTTGATGGAATATGGAATAAGGAGTGGCAAGAGCCTAAGCTTGGGGATGCCCCGGATGGCATCCCCTCTTTCATCTTTGTTCATCTATAACCTTACTTGGAGCTATATTTTTATTCACCACATGATATGTGTTTTGCTTGGAGCGTCATTCTATTTTCTTTTTTTTGCTTGCTGTTTGAATAATATCCAAAGATCTAAAACTCCTAAATGTTAGAGAGTCTTCACATAGTTGCATAATTATTCAACTACTCTTTGATCTTCACTTATATCTTTCGGAGTAGTTTGTCGTTTGCTCTAGTGCTTCACTTATATCCTTTTAGAGCACGGCGGGGGTTTTATTTTGAAGAAATAGATGAACTCTCGTGCTTCACTTATATTATTTTGAGAGTCTTTAGAACAGAATGGTAATTTGCTTTGTCTATAAAACTAGTCCTGATATGATAGGCATCCAAGATGGGTATAATAAAAACTTTCATAGAGAGTGCATTAAATACTATGAGAAGTTGGATACTTGATAATTGTTTTGAGATATAAAGATGGTAATATTAGAGTCGTGCTAGTTGAGTAATTGTGAAATTGAGAAATACTTGTGTTGAGGTTTGCGAGTCTCGTAGCATGCACGTATGGTAACCGTTGTGTGACAAATTTGAAGCATGAGGTGTTCTTTTGCTTTCCTTATGAGTGGCGGTCGGGGATGAGAAATGGTCTTTTCCTACCAATCTATCCCCTTAGGAGCATGCGCGTAGTTCTTGGTTTTGATGACTTGTAGATTTTTGCAATAAGTATGTGAGTTCTTTATGACTAATGTTGAATCCATGGATTATACGCACTCTCACCCTTCCATCATTGCTAGCCTCTTCGGTACTATGCATCGCCCTTTCTCACCTTGAGAGTCGGTGCAAACTTCGCCGATGCATCCAAACCCCGTGATATGATATGCTCTATCACACATAAGCCTCCTTATATCTTCCTCAAAACAGCCACCATACCTACCTATTATGGCATTTCCATAGCCATTTCGAGATATATTGCCATGCAACTTTCCACCGTTCCGTTTATTATGACATGCTTCATCATTGTCATATTGCTATGCATGCTCATGTAGTTGACATCGTATTTCTGGCAAAGCCACCGCTCATAATTTTTTATACATGTCACTCTTGAATCATTGCACATCCCGGTACACCGCCGGAGGCATTTATTTAGTCATATTTTGTTCTAGTATCGAGTTGTAATTTTTGAGATGTAAATAAATAGAAGTGTCACTATTGCAGGATGCTGCTAATGTGACACTACGATCAGAGACCCTTCGAGAAACTATGTGCCATGCAATAATCGCAAACAGTGTTGTATGAAAACTGTTAGAAATGTATAAAACATTTGCGATCACGGATGCATCAAACACGGTTTAGGTTTTATTTGTGTGTGCGATGAAGGGCAAACGGTTTAGTTCAATGAACTATTTGCGATGAGGATGAACAAAAGGAACAGGCAGCCAGATGAAGGCGTGTGCGATACACAGCATACAGTTCACTCGGATGAATTGTTTGTGATTAGGCAACACAAAACAAATGGTGAGCTAGATCAAACGTGTGTGCGATATACGGCATGCGGTTCACTCGGATGAACTGTTTGCGTTGAGACATGAGAATAGAAACAGTTCAAATGAACAAGGTGTGTGTGATACGAGGCAAACAAGTCTGTAATCGGAGACGTGTGCGAAGACCGATAACAACACATACGATTACTGCTAACAAGCCGTGCGTGTTGTGAGAAAACGATTGTTGGTATGCAATTGTGAGTGATTGATGAAAACATCACCGACGGGTTCCATTGTTTAGTCCGTGTGCGATGTGATTTCCATTGTCAGCACAACATTTACGCTCTATCTATAGCATCAACATATATACTTAAAAAGACATCATTGCATAACCAAATTAAGCATACAGTTACCCAAGTGACTACACACATAACATTTCCACACACCAAAGAAAGCAATTACATGCATACTAAAGTAGGAGAAACGAGGATCTAATCATCTACTTATTGTTGCAACCACGCTTGCCATTGCTCTGCTTCCGGCTAGATCCCTGCCCGTTTTGGGGAAGGAGGGACTTCCACATGTAAATGATCTATGTGTACATGTCATAGCTCGTGTACGCCTCCTTGGCCGCATACAGGACGTGAGCTTTGTCGAGTTTCTCCATCCAGGCCAAGCGCCAGGCACACTTGTCCTTGTTGCATGAATCCTTCATCTCTCTGTAGTAGGAGTCGATGATGGCCTCGGCGAGGTGAACTAGTGAGTCCTTCTCATGCTCCTTGCTGCCCCTGATCTTGTATTGTCCCTGGATGTCGACCAGATTCTAGCAGGCGATGCCCGAATTCTCAAGCGCCTTTACATCATTGGTGATGTCCACCGTAGCGAACATGTAGTGGGGGCTGTTAACAAACCTGGCGAAACGCTCGCAAGGCCTTGTGGCCAGGCAGTAGTGGTAGGCGAGACATGGTGGCACAGGCACATCTGGGCGATGGTGACCTTGGGACGAGACACGACACGAGCGCGGGTGTACTCAAGCTTGAATCCAACCACCTTGTACTTCTCCTTGGCAAGCAACAACTCCATAATGCGGATGGCGTGCTCCGCCCAGACCGGGTCATTGGCGTACACCACCGAGAGGTCCATGAACCTTCTGTGGGTCTCCACCATGGCACGCATGGTGAACTGCTGCTCGTCGTTGGCAGCTGCTCGGAGCACCACTGGAGCCGCGCAGGATATCCTCTAAGCATTTCTCATGGTGGGTGTGCTTCTTGCAATTGTGGGGCATGATTGAAAGGTTAAAGAGACACAAGGGTAGGTTAAATGGCCGCTGTAATAAATGGGGGCCAGCCTGCCTATAATCGTCATGTCTTGTCACGACGTTCATATAGGAGGATTCCAGAATCCAGTGCATGCTTGACAACACCGCACCCCAGGCGTGGTCTCGAAGAACCTGATCCCACACTACCATGCTATTTACCATGCAAGCTTCCCGCCCGGCTAGTTTGGCCACGCGTCGGCTAGAAGAGGGACAAATCGTGGGCATTTATTGGCAAAAAGCTTTGTAAAAACAAAGTGTGTGGAATGACTTCGGTCATAAGTATACCCTTGGTTGATGAGGTCAAAGTTACAGAGAAGGGTGATGATGGACACTCAAGTGCGATAATTAATTATGCGCTCTACAGTGCACACGATGGAAGAAACTGATGGAAATATGCCCTAGAGGCAATAATAAAGTTATTATTTATTTCCTTATATCATGATAAATGTTTATTATTCATGCTAAAATTGTATTAACTGGAAACATGATACATGTGTGTGAATACATAGACAAACAGAGTGTCACTAGTATGCCTCTACTTGACTAGCTCGTTGATCAATGATGGTTATGTTTCCTAGCCATAGACAAAGAGTTTCCTAGCCATAGACAAAGAGAATGATGTGATTGACTTGACCCATTCCGTTAGCTTAGCACTTGATCATTTAGTTTGTTGCTATTGCTTTCTTCATGACTTATACATGTTCCTATGACTATGAGATTATGCAACTCCCGTTTACCGGAGGAACACTTTGTGTGCTACCAAACGTCACAACGTAACTGGGTGATTATAAAGGTGCTCTACAGGTGTATCCGAAGGTACTTGTTGGGTTGGCGTATTTCGAGATTAGGATTTGTCACTCCGATTGTCAGAGAGGTATCTATGGGCCCACTCGGTAATACACATCACTTAAGCCTTGCAAGAATTGCAACTAATGAGTTAGTTGCGGGATGATGCATTACAAAACGAGTAAAGAGACTTGATGGTAATGGGATTGAACTAGGTATTGAGATACCGACGATCAAATCTCGGGCAAGTAACATACCAATGACAAAGGGAACAACGTATGTTGTTATGCGGTTTGACCGATAAAGATCTTCGTAGAATATGTAGGAGCCAATATGAGCATCCAGGTTCCGCTATTGGTTATTGACCGGAGACGTG
This sequence comes from Triticum aestivum, assembly GCF_018294505.1. Taxonomy (NCBI): domain Eukaryota; kingdom Viridiplantae; phylum Streptophyta; class Magnoliopsida; order Poales; family Poaceae; genus Triticum; species Triticum aestivum. Next base: position 319,772,114 of record NC_057794.1, on the reverse strand, counting down.
TATTCATTATGTCTACATAGTTCTCAAACCTGTAGGGTCCGCACGCTTAAAGTTCGATGATGGTTATATTATGAGTTTATGTGTTTTGATGTACCAAAGGAAGTTCGGAGTCCCGGATGTGATCACGGACATGACGAGGAGTCTCGAAATGGTCAATACATAAAGATTGATATATTGGACGACCATATTCAGACACCGGAATGGTTCTGGGGGTTATCGGATATATATCAGAGTACCGGGGGGGTTACCGGAACCCCCCAGAGGTTATTGGGCCTGATGGGCCCAATTGGTGGAAGAGGAGAGGCGGCCATGGGGCATTCACGCGCCCCTCCCCTCCCAAGTCCGAATTGGACAAGGAAGGTGGGCGGTGCCCCCTTTTTCCTTTCTTCCTTTTTCTCCTTCCATCTCCTCTCCTACTTCAACATGGAAGGGGGGAGTCCTACTCCCGGTGGGAGTAGGACTCCTCATGGGGCGCGCCAAGGGTGGTCGGCCCCCTCCCCCTCCTCCACTCCTTTATATACGGGGAGGGAGGCACCCCCTAGAGACAACAATAGATCCCTTGGATCTCTTCACCATGTGCGGTGCCCCCTCCACCATAATTCACCTCGGTCATATCATAGCAGTGCTTAGGTGAAGCCCTGCGTCGGTAGAAGATCACCATCATCACCACACAATCATGCTGACAAAACTCTCCCTCAAAGCTCGGCTAGATCGGAGTTCGAGGGACGTCATCGAGTTGAACGTGTGCAGAACTCGGATGTGCCGTCTGTTCGTCACTTGATCGGTCGGATCATGAAGACGCACGACTACATCAACCGTGTTGTGCTAACGCTTCCGCTTTCGGTCTACGAGGGTACGTGGACACACTCTACCCTCTCGTTGCTATGTATCACCATGATCTTGCGTGTGCGTAGGAATATTTTTGAAATTACTACGTTCCCCAACAGTGGCATCCGAGCCTGGTTTTATGCGTTGATGTTATATGCACGAGTATAACAAAAGTGAGTTGTGGGCGATACAAGTCATACTGCTTACTAGCATGTCATACTTTGGTTCGGCGGTATTGTTGGATGAAGCGGCCCGGACCGACATTACGCGTACGCTTACGCGAGACTGGTTCTACCAACGTGCTTTGCACACAATTGGCTGGCGGGTGTCAGTTTCTCCAACTTTAGTTGAACCGAGTGTGGCTACACCCGGTCCTTGAGAAGGTTAAAACAGCACTAACTTGACAAGCTATCATTGTGGTTTTGATGCATAGGTAAGAACGGTTCTTGCTCAGCCCGTAGCAGCCACGTAAAACTTGCAACAACAAAGTAGAGGACGTCTAACTTGTTTTTGCAGGGCATTTTTTGATGTGATATGGTTAAGACATGATGCTATATTTATTGTATGAGATGATCATGTTTTGTAATGGAGTTATCGGCAACTGGCAGGAGCCATATGGTTGTCGCTTTATTGTATGCAATGCAATCGCAATGTAATTGCTCTACTTGATCACTAAGCGGTAGCGATAGTCGTAGAAGCAATAGTTGGCGAGGCGACAACGATGCTACGATGGAGATCAAAGTGTCGCATCAGTGACGATGGTGATCATGATGGTGCTTCGGAGATGGAGATCACAAGCACAAGATGATGATGGCCATATCATATCACTTATATTGATTGCATGTGATGTTTATCTTTTGTGCATCTTATTTTGCTTTGATTGACGGTAGCATTATAAGATGATATCTCACTAAATTTCAAGATAAAAGTGTTCTCCCTGAGTATGCACCGTTGCCAAAGTTCGTCCTGCCAGACACCACGTGATGATCGGGTGTGATAAGCTCCACGTCCATCTACAACGGTTGCAAGCCAGTTTTGCACACGCAAAATACTCAGGTTAAACTAGATGAGCCTAGCATATGCAGATATGGCCTCGGAACACGGAGACTGAAAGGTTGAGTGTGAATCATATAGTAGATATGATCAACATAATGATGTTCACCATTGAAAACTACTCCATTTTACGTGATGATCGGTTATGGTTTAGTTGATTTGGATCACGTGATCAGTTAGATGATTAGAGGGATGTCTATCTAAGTGGGAGTTCTTAAGTAATATGATTAGTTGAACTTAAATTTATCATGAACTTAGTACCTGATAGTATTTTGCATGTCTATGTTTGTTGTAGATAGATGGCTCGTGCTATTGTTCTGTTGAATTTTAATGTGTGCCTTGAAAAAGCAAAGTTGAAAGATGATGGTAGCAATTACACGGTCTGGGTCCGTAACTTGACGATTATCCTCATTGCTGCACAGAAGAATTACGTCCTGGAAGCACCGCTAAGTGCCAAACCTACTGTAGGAGCAACACCAGATGTTATGAACACCTGGCAGAGCAAAGCTGATGACTACTCGATAGTTCAATGTGCCATGCTTTACGGCTTAGAACCGGGACTTCAACGACGTTTTGTACGTCATGGAGCATATGAGATGTTCCAGGAGTTGAAGTTAATATTTCAAGCAAATGCCCGGATTGAGAGATATGAAGTCTCCAATAAGTTCTATAGCTGCAAGATGGAGGAAAATAGTTCTGTCAGTGAGCATATACTCAAAATGTCTGGGTATCATAATCACTTGACTCAACTGGGAGTTAATCTTCATGTTGATAGTGTCATTGACAGAGTTCTTCAATCACTGCCACCAAGCTACAAGAGCTTCGTGATGAACTACAATATGCAAGGGATGGTTAAGACAATTCCCCAGCTCTTCGCAATGCTAAAGGTTGCGGAGGTAGAAATCAAGAAGGAGCATCAAGTTTTGATGGTTAATAAGACCACCAGTTTCAAGAAAAAGGGCAAAGGGAAGAAGAAGGGGAACTTCAAAAAGAACAGCAAACAAGTTGCTGCTCAAGAGAAGAAACCCAAGTCTGGACCTAAGCCTGAGACTGAGTGCTTCTACTGCAAACATACTGGTCACTGGAAGCGGAACTGCCCCAAGTATTTGGCGGATAAGAAGGATGGCAAGGTGAACAATGGTATATGTGATATACATGTTATTGATGTGTACCTTACCAGATCTCACAGTAGCACCTAGGTATTTGATACTAGTACTGTTGCTAATATTTGCAACTCAAAACAGGGACTACGGATTAAGCAAACACTGGCTAAGGACGAGGTGACTATGTGCGTGGGAAATGGTTCCAAAGTCGATTTGATCGCCGTCGGCACGCTACCTCTACATCTACCTTCGGGATTAGTTTTAGACCTAAATAATTGTTATTTGGTGCCAGTGTAGAGCATAAACATTATATCTGGATCTTGTTTAATGCGAGACGGTTATTCATTTAAATCTGAGAATAATGGTTGTTCTAGTTATATGAGTAATATCTTTTATGGTCATGCACCATTAAAGAGTGGTCTATTTTTGATGAATCTCGATAGTAGTGATACACATATTCATAATGTTGAAACCAAAAGATGCAGAGTTGATAATGATAGTGCAACTTATTTGTGGCACTGTCGTTTCGGTCATATTGGTATAAATCGCATGAAGAAACTCCATACTGATGGACTTTTGGAATCACTTGATTATGAATCACCTGGTACTTGCGAACCAGGCCTCATGGGCAAGATGACTAAAACGCCGTTCTCTAGAACTATGGAGCGAGCAACTGATTTGTTAGAGATCATACATACTGATGTATGTGGTCCAATGAATATTGAGGCTCGCGGCGGGTATCGTTATTTTCTCACCTTCACAGATGATTTAAGCAGATATGGGTATATCTACTTAATGAAACATAAGTCTGAAACATTTGAAAAGTTCAAAGAATTTCAGAGTGAAGTTGAAAATCATCGTAACAAGAAAATAAAGTTTCTACGATCTGATCGTGGAGGAGAATATTTGAGTTACGAGTTTGGTCTACATTTGAAACAATGCGGAATAGTTTCGCAACTCACGCCACCCGGAACACCACAGCGTAATGGTGTGTCTGAACATCGTAATCATACTTTACTAGATATGGTCAGATCTATGATGCCTCTTACTGATTTACCGCTATCGTTTGGGGGTTATGGTTTAGAGACGTCCGCATTCACGTTAAATAGGGAACCATCAAAATCCGGTGAGACGACACCTTATGAACTATGGTTTGGCAAGAAACCAAATTTGTCGTTTCTTAAAGTTTGGGGCTGCGATGCTTATGTAAAAAATCTTCAACCTGATAAGCTCGAACCCAAATCGGAAAAATGTGTCTTCATAGGATACCCAAAGGAAACTATAGGGTACACCTTCTATCACAGATCCGAAGGAAAGACATTCATTGCTAAGAATGGATCCTTTCTAGAGAAGGAGTTTCTCTCGAAAGAAGTGAGTGGGAGGGAAGTAGAACTTGATGAGGTAACAGTACCTGCTCCCTTGTTGGAAAGTAGTTCATCACAGAAACCGGTTCCTGTGACGTCTACACCAATTAGTGAGGAAGTTAATGATGATGATCATGAAACTTCAGATCAAGTTATTACTGAACCTCGTAGGTCAACCAGAGTAAGATCCGCACCAGAGTGGTACGATAATCCTGTTCTGGATGTTATGTTGCTAGACCATGACGAACCTACGAACTATGAAGAAGCGAAGGTGAGCCCAGATTCCGCAAAATGGCTTGAAGCCATGAAATCTGTGATGGGATCCATGTATGAGAACAAAGTGTGGACTTTGGTTGACTTGTCCGTTGATCGGCAAGCCATCGAGAATAAATGGATCTTCAAGAAGAAGACTGATGCTGATGGTAATGTTACTGTCTATAAACCTCGACTTGTTGCAAAAGGTTTTCGACAAGTTCAAGGGATTGAGTACGATGAGACCTTCTTGCCCGTAGCGATGCTTAAGTCTGTCCGAATCATGTTAGCAATTGCCGCAATTTATGATTATGAAATTTGGCAAATGGATGTCAAAACTGCATTCCTGAATGGATTTCTAGAAGAAGAGTTGTATATGATGCAACCGGAAGGTTTTGTTGATCCAAATGGAACTAACAAAGTGTGAAAGCTCTAGCAATCCATTTATGGACTGGTGCAAGCCTCTTGGAGTGGGAATAAACATTTTGATAGAGTGATCAAAGCTTATGGTTTTATGCAGACTTTTGGAGAAGCCTGTATTTACAAGAAAGTGAGTGCAAGATCTGTAGCATTTCTGATATTATATGTGGATGACATATTGTTGATTGGAAATGATGTAGAATTTCTGGATATCATAAAAGGATATTTCAATAAGAGTTTTTCAATTAAAGACCTCAGTGAAGCTGCTTATATATCGGGCAGCAAAATCTATAGAGATAGACCGAGACGCTTAATTGGACTTTCACAAAGCACATACCTTGACAAAGTTTTGAAGAAGTTCAAAATGGATCAAGCAAAGAAAGGGTTCTTGCCTGTGTTACAAGGTGTGAAATTGAGTAAGACTCAATGCCCGACCACTACAGAAGATAGAGAGAAAATGAAAGATGTTCCCTATGCTTCAGCCATAGGCTCTATCATGTATGCAATGTTGTGTACTAGACCTGATGTGTGCATTGCTATTAGTTTAGCAGGGAGGTACCAATATAATCTAGGAGTCGATCACTGGACAACAGTCAAGACCATCCTGAAATACCTGAAAAGAACAAAGGATATGTTTCGGAGCTGATAAAGAGCTCGTCATTAATGGTTACGTCGATGCAAGCTTTGACACTGATCCGGACGATTCTAAATCGCCAACCGGATACGTGTTTTTATTAAACGGTGGAGCTGTCCGTTGGTGCAGTTCTAAACAAAGCATCGTAGCAGGATCTACATGTGAAGCAGAGTACATAGCTGCTTTGAAAGCAACAAATGATGAAGTCTGGATGAAGGAGTTCATATCCGATCTAGGTGTCATACCTAGTGCATCGGGACCAATGAAAATCTTTTGTGACAATAGGGTGCAATTTCTTTGGCATAGGAATCCAGATTTCACAAGAGAACCAAGCACATCAAGAGACGCTTCAACTCCATCTGGGATCAAGTCCAGGTGGGAGACATAGAGATTTTCAAGATACATACGGATCTGAATGTTGCAGACCTGTTGACTAAGCCTCTTCCACGAGAAAAACATGATCATCACCAAGGCTCCATGGGTTCTAGAATCATTAATGCGTAATCTAGATTATTAACTCTAGTGCAAGTGAGAGACTTAAGGAAATATGCCCTAGAGGCAATAATAAAGTTATTATTTATATCCTTAGATCATGATAAATGTTTATTATTCATGCTAGAATTGTATTAACCGGAAACATGATACATGTGTGTGAATACATAGACAAACAGAGTGTCACTAGTATGCCTCTACTTGACTAGCTCGTTGATCAAAGATGGTTATGTTTCCTAGACATGGACAAAGAGTTGTCATTTAATTAACGGGATCATATCATTAGGCGAATGATGTGATTGACTTGACCCATTCCATTAGCTTAGCACTTGATCGTTTAGTTTGCTGCTATTGCTTTCTTCATGACTTATACATGTTCCTCTGACTATGAGATTATGCAACTCCCATTTACCGGAGGAACACTTTGTGTGCTACCAAATGTCACAACGTAACTGGGTGATTAAAAAGGTGCTCTACAGGTGTCTCCGAAGTTACTTGTTGGGTTGGCGTTATTCAAGATTACGATTTGTTACACCGATTGTCGGAGAGGTATCTCTGGGCCCACACGGTAATACACATCACTCAAGCCTTGCAAGCATTGCAACTAATGAGTTAGTTGCAGGATGATGTATTACGGAATGAGTAAAGAGACTTGTTGGTAACGAGATTGAACTAGGTATTGAGATACCGACGATCGAATCTCAGGGAAGTAACATACCAATGACAAAGGGAACAATGTATGTTGTTATGCGGTTTGACGGATAAAGATGTTCGTAGAATATGTAGGAGCCAATATGAGCATCCAGGTTCCGCTATTGGTTGTTGACAGGAGACGTGTCTCGGTCATTGAGGGAGTCCTGGATTAGGGTTCTCCGGACAGCCAGACTATCTCCATTGGCCGGACTATTAGACTATGAAGATACAAGATTGAAGACTTCGTCTCGTGTCCGGATGGGACTCTACTTGGCGTGGAAGGCAAGCTAGGCAATACGTATATGGATATCTCCTCCTTTGTAACCGACCTTGTGTAACCCTAACCCTCTCCGGTGTCTATATAAACCGGAGGGTTTTAGTCCGTAGGACAACATACAATCATACCATAGGCTAGCTTCTAGGGTTTAGCCTCTCTGATCTCGTGGTAGATCTACTCTTGTAAAACCCATATCTTCAATATTAATCAAGCAGGATGTAGGGTTTTACCTCCATCGAGAGGGCCCGAACCTGGGTAAAACTTCATGTCCCTTGCCTCCTATTACCATCCGGCCTAGACGCACATTTCGGGACCCCCTACCCGAGATCCGCCGGTTTTGACACCGACATTGGTGCTTTCATTGAGAGTTCCGATGTGCCGTCGCCACAAGGAAGGATGTCTCGTCCCGTCTTTAAAGACGACACTGTCGTTGAGGGAGCCCTGGCTATCGGCCAAACTCTCCGGCTTGGTGGTTTTCTTATGACCGCCTGTTCGGCCGCTGCGCCGACGATGACTTCTCGGGTCATCGAGAGCAATCTTCACATCAACTCGGAACTCGCCGAGCAGTTAGATCCAATGGAGCTCTCTTCCCCGAATGAGCTCTTGGATCGTATCGCCGCCCTAGGAGTCACTACAGACTACGATCAGATTGGGCCTAAACCCGAAGAGAAATTAACTCTCCCCAGGTCACCCATCACGTTGCAGTGGTGGAAGAACAATGCGGCAAAACATCATCTATCTTAAGGACTAGCTACGTCCGGATTCCTGATCCCTCCAAGCCGGATACCCGCGGATGGGAGGCTGTCACTCAAAGCCTGAACCCAGAATCAGACAGTGGGCCAGATTTACTTGAAAACATCCAAGAATCCAAACTTTCGAGTTCAGAAACTCCTTGGCCACTGAGCCTCAGATTGGGTGAGGATTCGGATTCAATTCCACCCACCCACCCAAACATACGCGATCTATCCCAAATTAGGCAAGAGCCCGCAGAAATAGTACACCATTACTGGGCCAGATTCCTCCTGGTCAAGAACAGGATAAAGGACTGCCATGAGGAAGACGCAATTTCACTCTTCTGCAATAATTGCACGGACAAGGGAATCCTCAACGCCATAAGTCGCCGCGAAAATACACGCTTTGCCGACTTGGTGTCCATAGTACGAAAGTACTGTGCGATGGAAAGTGCCTGGAAAACCGAAATAAAATTTTGGGATAATCTGGCCCTGAATACAAACCCAGTCCGAAATAAAAGGGTGCATTATCACAATACACCTGGGTTAACTACCAAAAAGCAAAAGCGCTCTACGGGGCAAGGAACCGTGCTGGAGGGATGGCTCAACGGACCCTGCAAAATTCATAGTACAGCGGATGCGATACCAACGCATAGCCTTAGAGCATGCTGGATACTCTGGCAGGTGGCCAAAAGTGGTGACGATCTACTCCTCCCCAAAACCGCAGAGCACCACCCCAAGGACAACAGTACGGTCTTAACGGTCTTCGAGACCTTCGCGTCAAATAAAAGATGGAAGCGAACACTCGGCAGCACGTCCGAAATCTACCACATAGAAGAAACAAATCCTTGGAGCGACACGGCTATTACCTTCAATGCCAGTGACGAACCTAAATTCCGAACATCACGAGTACTAGCCGCACTGGTCCTCAATCCAATCGTGGACGGCTTTTGACTGACCAAGGTACTCATGGACAGCGGCAGCGGATTAAACCTCATCTACGAGGAAACTCTTCAAAAGATGGAAATAGACTGGAGCCGCATTAAGCAAAGTAGCACAACCTTTAGAGGAATCATCCCTAGTCGAGAATCACGCTGTGCCAGAAAAATCATACTAGACGTGGTATTCGGCATGCCGGATAATTATAGGTCCGAAGAAATTACATTCCAATTGGCCCCGTTCAGCAGCGGATACCACGCTCTATTAGGGCGGGAGGCGTTTACAATCTTCCAAGCCATACCCCATTACGGGTACATGAAGCTCAAAATGCTCGGGCTCAACGGAATCATCACTCTTGTTAGTGAAACGAACATAGCACTCCGCGCCAAAAATAAGACAGCTGCACTGGCCCTTGAGGCACTATCCGAAGCCCTAGCGGCCGAAGAACCAACTGCGCTACGCTCCATGGTGAACAGGGACAACGTGATACTCGATAAAAGATCCTAGTCCACCTCCTTTAAGCCGGCGGACAAAATAGTCAAATTCCAAGTCAATCCAACGGACCCTACAAAAATAGCTTCCATTGGGGCACAATTAAACCCTGATGTTGATGCTGCACTGCGAGAGTTCCTACACGAGAACTGGGACATTTTTGCCTGGCACCCTTCAGACATGCCAGGAATCCCACGCAGGTTGGCTGAACATAGCCTAAATATCCAAAAAGGATTCAAGCCAGTCAAGCAGGCTTTTCGACGTTTCTCCGAGCCAAAAACACAAGCCATGGCAGAGGAACTAGCCAAGGTATTGGAGGCCGGATTCATCAGAGACATAAAACATCCGGACTGTCTAGCAAACCTGGTGATGGTACCAAAGAAGGACAAATCCTGGCGCTTGTGTGTCGATTTTAAGGACCTTAACAAGGCCTGCCCAAAGGATCCCTTCCCCCTCCCCCGCATCGATCAAATCATCGATGCTACCGCAGGACACAATTCATTGTGTTTCCTCGACGCATACTCTGGCTACCACCAAATCAAAATGGCAGAGCCAGACCAAGCCGCAACGGCATTCATCACACCATACGGCCCATTCTGCCTCAACACAATGCCCTTCGGGCTAAAAAACGCCGGTGCAATATATCAGTGCATGATTCGGCAAAATAGTGGAGGCATACGTGGATGATGTGGTCAATAAAACCAAGCATGTCAAAACTATAGTGGACGACTTGAGGCTCACATTCGACAACCTCCGAATATATGACATCAAGCTAAATACGGAAAAATGCGTCTTTGGCGTACCAGCAGGAAAGCTCCTGGGATTCATTGTCTCCAGTAGAGGTATTGAATCTAATACGGCCAAAATCCGAGTGTTGTCACAGTTGGCTACCCCAACAGACCTCAAACAAATACAAAAACTAACTGGATGCATGGCTTGGGTGAAAAGGCATTACCCCTTTATTGCCTCCTCCGGCGCACCAAACACTTCGAGTGGACGGATGCCGCCACGGCCGGACTCAACGAAATAAAAGCCATGTTGGCAACAAACCCAGTCCTAGCCGCGCCAAACATTGGCGAACCAATGCTATTATACATTGCGGCAACTTATCAAGTGGTAAGCGCAGTGCTTGTCGTCGAGCGAGAAGTGGATGGACACAAATTTCTCATTCAAAAGCCGGTTTACTACGTGTCCACTATCCTTACTCCATGCAAATCACGGTACCCACATTATCAAAAGATAGCGTACGCGGTATTTATGGCATCCCGGAAGCTGCGACACTACTTTCAAGAGTGCTCGATAACGGTTGCCTCGGAAGTGCCACTAAACGATATTATAAACAACCGCGACGCAACGGGTCGGATTGCCAAATGGGCCATTGAGCTCCTCCCATTCGACATAACTTACAAGCCACGGCGAGCGATTAGATCGCAAGTTTTGGCTGACTTCGTCGCTGAATGGAAGAAAGCCGAACTCCCTAAAGAGTACGGCACATATTCAAACTGGATCATGCACTTCGACGGCTCCAAAATGTTGGCTGGTCTGGGGGCTGGCGTCGTTTTGACGTCCCCAACAGGAGACACCGTTCAATACGTACTACAGATAATGTACACGGACTCCAACAATGCAGCCGAATATGAGGCCCTTCTACATGGTATCCAGATGGCAGTATCGATGGGCATTCAACGCCTAGAGGTGCGCGGGGATTCAAACCTTGCAATATCCCAAATAAATGGAGACTTTGATGCCAAGGATCCAAAAATGGCTGCTTATCGCAATGCCATCCTAAAAATGTCAGCCCGGTTCGAGGGGCTCTAATTTCACCATGTGGCTCGGGAAAACAATCAGGCGGCGGATATCCTCGCCCGCATTGGCGCAAAACGCGATGCGGTCCTTCCCAACATTTTTTTGGAAAGGCTTTTCAAGCCATCCGTAGCATGGGAAGGGGACACCGGTAACAGCAGTCCGGACCCACCAAAGTACCCGATATCGAACTCTCTGACACAATCGGAGGCTCCGCCACCGAAATAACAGAATCAACCCACGAAATAATGGCTATTATTGCCCCGTGGACAGAACCATTGCTGGCCTACTTAACTAGACAGGAACTCCTGAAGGACCAAAATGAGGCACCCCGCATAGTGCGACGATCAAAGGCCTACATGGTCCACGAGGGAGATTTGTAAAAAAAAGCGCTACCAGAGTCCTTCAACGGTGCATCTCCGAAGAGGAAGGATATAACCTTTTGGTAGAAATTCATGCCGGACTCGGCGGTCATCACGCCGCAACTCGAGCTCTTGTGAGCAAGGCCTTCCGTACAGGATTCTATTGGCCAACGGCCCGGGCAGACGCACAGGACTTAGTCCAGTGCTACGCCGGTTGCCAGCTCTTTGCAAATCAAAGCCATATGCCACCCACTGCCCTCCGAACAATCCCCATTACATGGACCTTTGCGGTCTGGGGGCTTGACATGGTTGGACCCCTTAAAGGTGGAACCCACAAGAAAAAATACTTATTGGTCATGGTGGATAAATTCACCAAATGGATAGAGGCCAAACCAGTTAAAACAGCCGAATCCGGACCGGTGATAGATTTCATATCCGGGGTTGTACATCGCTACGGCGTCCCCCACAGCATCATCACTGATAACGGCACAAACTTCACGGCTGACGAGGTAAAACTATGGTGCGGCAAAATGGGCATCAAGCTCGATTATGCTTCAGTCTACTATCCACAAACCAACGGTCAAGTCGAATGAGCAAATGGTCTTATAATGAGCGGCATTAAACCCAGACTAGTGCGCTCCTTAACAGAGTCTGACACGCACTAGGTAGAGGAGCTCGACTCCGTACTCTGGGGGCTGCAGACCACGCCGAATCGTAGTACCGGATACACACCATTTTTACGGTGTACGGCGCAGAGGCAGTCCTGCCCTGTGACATAATTCATGACTCACATCGAGTGCACATGTACGAAGAAAGAGAAGCCAAGCTCGATCGGCAGGACAGTCTGGACACCTTGGAGGAAGAGCGCGACGTAGCCAAAGCCCGTTCCGCATTTTACCAGCAACAGGCCCGCAGATACCAAAGCAGAGAAGTACGAGCCAAAACTTATAACGTTGGCGAACTAGTTCTCCGGCTACCGGATAAGAAAAAGAACAAGCTAGTGCCCAAATGGGAAGGTACCTTCATCATCGACCAAGTTCTAACTGGCGGAGCGTACCAACTGCGGGATGCATCGACTAGTCAACTCGAGCCGAACCCATGGAACGCAGCCCGGCTGCGAAGATTCTACGCCTAGCACTGGACTTTATGTTAGTCCCTTCCATTTGTCCATTTTCTGCATCTACATCGTCTGTCTTGTTTCCCTTTCTTTCTTTTATTCCTCTAGGCCTTCAAGGGTCACCTTGTGCCTCACTTGTACACTACAGAGGTGCTAGCCGCACTATCTACACCTGGGGGCTTCTTCCACAGAAGCTTAAATTATTTACCTGGGCATCACGCCCAACACATGCGTTATACTTACGCATGTACCTTTTTTCACCATTATATGCATCGATATGACTTAAGTTTTGGCCAAGGTGGGTTGCCTGGCTCTTGTATTTATGCCCTACGTTCCCGTTAATTTGGCTAGGGCATAAGGGGAGCACCTCTGCAATTGTTACCGCCGGGTCAGCCGGACGTGTACCTCAGACTGGGTGAAGCCGAAAGCTAGCGTTCTTAAGAGAATATTCGGTCGGTGAACAAAAGATGACTTTTATTTATTAACCATATCTGCCCCCAGACGTTTTTACTGCGCTTCTTGTCGCAGTCCGGACATGCACTCTAGGGCATGTCTACCCAGGGAAAGGAACCCTTAACGGAACTATTCTCTCTGGAAGATGTTTCTTACTACCCATGTAATATAACATAACTAGTTGGGCACTTGTCTGATAAAGCACTAATGACCCCTATGCCTAGTCTCCACGCATGCCCCGGCTCTTATATAACCGAGAGGGTATTCGGATAGACTCCGGACTGTCGGGTCCTGAGGTTGAAGCAAAAAGGTCTGCCACGACAAACGATCTACAATCCGGCTAGAAGGCATCATATATGTCACTTTACAATTACATAGTCAATTTGAGTGGTTGATTTCCTCTTCAATGCCATCCAATAGGCTGTCTAGTCTATAGTCCTGTTGGGAATACTTTGCGGCCAATTCTACTTGGCCGTACACTAAATTTACAGGGATCTCCTTGCCATCAGGCCCCACAGGTCCGACTTCGGCCATGTGTTTCGGGTCAGCCTTCGTGTACCGTGTCTTCACCATCGCCCAAGCTTCCCTAGCGCCCTGACGGCAGACGGATATCTTCCATAATTGGAAGCGCCGTCGTGGTCCCTTCAGCTTTTCTACAATCTCTCCAAGGCCTTCGGGTAGGGAGACGGATGGCCACAAGGCCTGGGTAACGCCTTGCATGACCTGCCAAACTCGTTCATGCAACTGTGCGAGCTCGGGAAGAAGATCACCCGTCGAATTAGGCATCTCCTCGACAGGACGACCTGTTAACATACCTACAGACATAACTCTGTCAGCCAGCTTCCCTGCCGAACTCTTTTTAAGTTCGTTCAAGCACTTACTAAATATGCCGTGCCGAAGCCGTCGATTCTCCTTAACAGAGTCCGACAGTTGGGCACGAACATCTTTTAGTTCCACGCCCAGCTTGGTGTTGGCATCTTTGAGATCATTTTTCTCCTGCCTCACCCTTGTAAGCATGCTCTCACCAGCCTTTAGCTGGCGTTTGACTTGTTGCTTATCCGGATTCACTCTAGCGTCATCTGCAATTTTTTCGTCATATTTGCTTATAAAGCCGCACTCTAATATGATACTTATCATTTGACGGATATGTTTCCAGCGGGGGTCTATTTGGGCTCCCTTGCGGCGGACAGTGCGGCCTGAAGTTGGGCTTTGCACTCTTCCAGCTCCTGGGACAGTTGAGTATTCCTTTCTGTAAGAACGTACATAACAAATGATCCTTAAATCAGTTATCCCAACTGTTTTAAGTCTCAGGGGCTACTGATATATATAATCATCAAATTTTCTCACCCGTATATCTTTTAGATACTGCTCCGTGGCTCTGGCTAGACCATCTTCAGCGGCACGGAGGTGCGCGTCTCCCGAGTTGAAGGCATCAATGCCTCTGGGGAGAAACAAGCGTCACGAAGAATAGTCTGGCAACGCCTGTGGTTCATGGCACTTTCCACCTCGGAATGGGTGGCGGACAGTCTATCTGTATCCTCTGTCGGAGGAGCACCCGATGCACGCCTTGTACTCGTTCCCACCTATGAGTCCGGCCTTGGAGCCTGGCTTGTGGAGGCGCGATTGGTAGCCTCTCCGGGTATAGTCCAGCGAGCGCTCTTTTTCCTGAAAAGAAGGCATGGGCATTAGTATGCCTCTGTAAATAATGTCTTGTAATAAAGACAGCGTGCCGTACCACTGCGCCGGTGCCTCAATCCGGACTGCGGATCTTTTCAGCCTTCCTTGCCTAGCGGCCCCTAGTTGGCTAGTTGCCACGGGCTCGGCCTTCTGCCCCGAGGACCTCCCCTGCAAAACACGGCTGTTATACGGCAATAAAAAGAGCACAAGGACGGATCCCTTTTTAAGTGCTGGGATTTCAGTCTCAGTCACCTGTGAGGCTGGAACTAGCCCAGGGTAATCGGCCGTAATGGCCACCAAAGTATTGTCATTACTCCCTTGGTAATATACCCCGTCGATCAGCTCCATGGATATGTCCGGATCCTCCTGGGAGGCCGGATCAAGGGACCATCCAGGGTCCTCGGGCTGTGGGGGAGGGCTGTTTATCTCCTTTACTGCCTGGCGCAGCTCCTGCGATGAAATCGCTAGAATGAATGCATAAACTATGGGAATACGAAACAGATGGGCGAGAAAAATCTCCACATACCCAGCTCGGAGGATTGTACATGGAGAATCCGCCCTGTGGGTTGACACGGAGGAATTCCTCCTCTTCTCCCTTGTACAAAGTGGACAAGATCTTTATTAGATCAGCAGCCGATCCCGGCCCTTTGCGGCCGTGGCAGGTGGCGTCATCCTCCCCGTTGAAATCCCGCATGGGGTGGCCTATATACTGGAGCGGCTGCAACCCCCGCATAATGCATATAGCCATGACCTCGATCATGATCAATCCGGATCAAGCTAAAGAGCTTATCTGGCTCACCAGATAAAGAATGTCCCGGTCGTCTTCCTCTAGGGGGCTCCGTGGATGCCAGCTCTGGCGCTTCTTCAAAGGGGCGTTGTCAAACTCAGGAAGGCCGATCCGAGTAGGGTCCAGATGGGGAACATCTTCTATATAAAACCATTCTGAAGGCCAGTCTTCGGACGTCTTCTTTGGGGCCCTAGGTAGGTATCCGGTCCCGGCGATACGCCACACTTCGGCTCCGCCCACTTGATATATTGATCCCTTCTTAGAACGGGGCACCAGGCAGAACAACTTCTTCCATACAGCAAAATGAGCCTCACAGCCCAAAAATAACTCGCAAAGGGCTACGAATCCCGTGATATGCAGCAGAGAGGCAGGCGTGAGGTTGTGCAGCTGGACGCCATAGAACTCCAGAAGCCCTCGGAGAAACGGATGGATTGGGAATCCGAGCCCTCTTACTAGATAAGGGACAAGGCATACCATCTCTCCCTTGGAGGGATTGGGACGGCTGTCCGCTTGCTCTCCGCCATTATAAGTGGCAAGCCCGGCTCGAACTGGGACCAGGTACGCTGGGGGAAGAAATCCCTTGGACTGAAGCATCACCAATTTGCTGTGCGGGATGGAACATCTCTCCCAATCTCCAGGCTTGGAACTAGGGGTGCGAGAGGAGGAGCTGCGTCGACCGGCCATGGTGGAATGGATCTCTGTTGGGTACACTCTGATGAAGACTCGGCAAGGGAGGATGATGTGATTTGGATCTGAATCCTCGTCTTTTTAAATAGACGGTTCATTTACATAGCTAGGTGGTAAATGTGAAAACACCCAGGCTCTTCGCATTCGCTCGACACGTGGAAAGTAGCCATTATTGAGCATAGAAGCCAAGAAGTACAAACCATCACAAGGAATAGGACATTATTTCAACAGGTACACAGAATTTGAAGAGGAACCCACCTTGCAATGCCGAGGATAATACTGCGCGCCGGACTCATCGTCATTGAAGCCTGGTTCGGGGGCTACTGAGGGAGTCCTAGATTAGGGAGTCCCCGGACAACTGGACTATCTCCATTGGTCGGACTGTTAGACTATGAAGATACAAGATTGAAGACTTCGTCTCGTGTCCGGATGGGACTCTACTTGGCCTGGAAGGCAAGCTAGGCAATACGTATATGGATATCTCCTCCTTTGTAACCGACCTTGTGTAACCCTAACTCTCTTCGGTGTCTATATAAACCGGAGGGTTTTAGTCCGTAGGACAACATATAATCATACCATAGGCTAGCTTCTAGGGTTTAGCCTCTCTGATCTCGTGGTAGATCTACTCTTGTAACACCCATATCTTCAATATTAATCAAGTAGGACGTAGGGTTTTACCTCCATCGAGAGGGCCCGAACCTGGGTAAAACTTCGTGTCCCTTGCCTCCTGTTACCATCTGGCCTAGACGCACAGTATGGGACCCCCTACCCGAGATCCACTGGTTTTGACACCGACAGTCATGTCTACATAGTTCTCAAACTCGTAGGGTCCGCACGCTTAAAGTTCAATGATGGTTATATTACGAGTTTATGTGTTTTGATGTACCGAAGGTAGTTCAGAGTCCTGGATGTGATCACGGACATGACGATGTGTCTCGAAATGGTCGATACATAAAGATTGATATATTGGACGACTATATTCGGACACCGGAATGGCTCCGGGGGTTATCGGATATATACCAGAGTGCCGGGGGGTTTACCGGAACCCCCCCTGAGGTTATTGGGCCTCATGGGCCCAATTGGTGGAAGAGCAGAGGAGGCCAAGGGGCAGCCATGCGCCCCTCCCCTCCCAACTCTGAATTGGACAAGGAAGGGGGCGGCGCCCCCCTTTCCTTTCTTCCTCTTTCTCCTTCCCTCTCCTCTCCTACTCCAACATGGAAGGGGGAGTCCTACTCCTGGTGGGAGTAAGAATCCTCATGGGGCGCGCCAAGGCTGGCGGGCCCCCTCCCCCTCCTCCACTCCTTTATATACAGGGAGGGAGGCACCCCCTAGAGACAACAATTGATCCCTTGGATCTATTAGCCGTGTGCGGTGCCCGAGATCCGCCGGTTTTGACACCGACATTGGTGCTTTCATTGAGAGTTCCGATGTGCCGTCGCCACAAGGAAGGATGTCTCATCTCGTCTTTAAAGACAGCACTATCGTTGAGGGAGCCCTGGCTATCGGCCAAACTCTCCGGCTTGGTGGTTTTCTTATGACCGCTTGTTCGGCCGCTGCGCCGATGATGACTTCTCGAGTCATCGAGAGCAATCTTCACATCAACTCAGAACTCGCCGAGCAGTTAGATCCAATGGAGCTCTCTTCCCTGAACGAGCTCTTGGATCGTATCGCCGCCCTAGGAGTCACGACAGACTATGATCAGATTGGGCCTAAACCCGATCTAAGAGAAATTAACTCTCCCCAGGTCACCCATCACGTTGCAGTGGTGGAAGAACAATGCGGCAAAACTTCATCTATCTTAAGGACTAGCTACGTCTGGATTCCCGATCCCTCCAAGCCGGATACCCACGGAGGGGAGGCTGTCACTCAAAGCCTGAACCCAGAATCAGGCAGTGGGCCAGATTTACTTGAAAACATCCAAAAATCCAAACTTTCGAGTTCGGAAAGTCCTTGGCCACTGAGCCTCAGATTGGGTGAGGATTCGGATTCAATTCCACCCACCCACCCAAACATACGCGATCTATCCCAAATTAGGCAAGAGCCCGCAGAAATAGTACACCATTACTGGGCCAGATTCCTCCTGGTCAAGAACAGGATAAAGGACTACCATGAGGAAGACGCAATTTCACTCTTCTGCAATAATTGGACGGACAAGGGAATCCTCAGCGCCATAAGTCGCCGCGAAATTACATGCTTTGCCGACTTGGTGTCCATAGTATGAAAGTACTGTGCGATGGAAAGTGCTTGGAAAACCGAAATAAAATTTTGGGATAATCCGGCCCTGAATACAAACCCAGTCCGAAATAAAAGGGTGCATTATCACAATACACCTGGGTTAACTACCAAAAAGCAAAAGCCCTCTACGGGGCAAGGAACCGTGCTGGAGGGATACCAACGCACAGCCTTAGAGCATGGTGGATACTCCGGCAGGTGGCCAAAAGGGGTGAGGATCTACTCCTCCCCAAAACCGCAGAGCACCACCCCGAGGACAATAGTACGGTCTTAACGGTCTTCGAGATCTTCGCTTTAAATAAAAGATGGAAGCGAACACTCGGCAGCACGTCCAAAATCTGCCACATAGCAGAAACAAATCCTTGGAGCAACACGGCTATTACCTTCAATGCCAGTGATGAACCTAAATTCCGAACAGCACGAGTACCAGCCGCACTGGTCCTCAGTCCAATCGTGGACGGCTTTCGACTCACCAAGGTACTCATGGACAGCGGCAGCGGATTAAACCTCATCTGCGAGGAAACTCTTCAAAAGATAGAAATAGACTGGAGCCGCATTAAGCAAAGCATCACAACCTTTAGAGGAATCATCCCCATTCGGGAAGCATGCTGCGCCGAAAAAATCACACTAGACGTGGTATTCGGCATGCCGGATAATTATAGGTCCGAAGAAATTACATTCCAAGTGGCCCTGTTCAGCAGCGGATACCACGCTCTATTAGGGCGGGAGGCGTTTACAATCTTCCAAGCCATACCCCATTACGGGTACATGAAGCTCAAAATGCCCGGGCCCAACGGAATCATCACACTTGTTAGTGAAACGGACATAGCACTCCGCGCCAAAAATAAGACAGCTGCACTGGCCCTTGAGGCACTATCCGAAGCCCTAGCGGCCGAAGATTTAACTGCGCTGCGCTCCACGGTGAACAGGGACAATGTGATACTCGATAAAAGATCCAAGTCCACCTCCTTTAAGCCGGCGGACGAAATAGTCAAATTCCAAGTCCATCCAACGGACCCTACAAAAATAGCTTCCATCGGGGCACAATTGAACCCTGATGTTGATGTCGCACTGCGAGAGTTCCTACGCGAGAACTGGGACATTTTTGCTTGGCACCCTTCAGACATGCCAGGAATCCCACGTAGGTTGGCTGAACACAGCCTAAATATCCGAAAAGGATTCAAGCCAGTCAAGCAGGCTTTTCGACGTTTCTCCGAGCCAAAAAGACAAGCCATGGGAGAGGAACTAGCCAAGCTATTGGAGGCCGGATTCATCAGAGACATAAAACATCCAGACTGTCTAGCAAACCTGGTGATGGTACCAAACAAGGACAAATCCTGGCGCTTGTGCGTCAATTTTAAGGACCTTAACAAGGCCTGCCCAAAGGATCCCTTCCCCCTCCCCCGCATCGATCAAATCATCGATGCTACTGCAGGACACGGTTCATTGTGTTTCCTCGACGCATACTCTGGCTACCACCAAATCAAAATGGCAGAGCCAGAATAAGTCGCAACGGCATTCATCACACCATATGACCCATTCTGCCTCAACACAATGCCCTTCGGGCTAAAAAACGCCGGTGCAACATATCAGCGCATGATTCAGACATGCCTGGCAAACCAGATCGGCAAAACAATGGAGGCATACGTGGATGACGTGGTCAATAAAACCAAGCATGTCAAAACTATAGTGGACGACTTGAGGCTCACATTCGACAACCTCCGAATATATGACATCAACCTCAATCCGGAAAAATGGGTCTTTGGCGTACCAGCAGGAAAGCTCCTGGGATTCATTGTCTCCAGTAGAGGTATTGAAGCTAATCCGGCCAAATCCGAGTGTTGTCACAGTTGGCTACCCCAACAGACCTCAAATAAATACAAAAACTAACTGGATGCGTGGCGGCTCTAAGCCGCTTTATCTCCCGCTTGGGAGAAAAGGCATTACCCCTTTATCGCCTCCTCCGACGCACCGAACACTTCAAGTGGACGGACGCCGCCACGGCCGGACTCAATGAAATAAAAGCCATGTTGGCAACAAACCCAGTCCTAGCCGCGCCAAATATTAGCGAACCAATGCTATTATACATTGCGGCAACTTATCAAGTGGTAAGCGCAGTGCTTGTCGTCGAGCGAGAAGTGGACGGACACAAATTTCTCATTCAAAAGCCGGTTTACTACGTGTCCACTGTCCTTACTCCATGCAAATCGCGGTACCCGCATTATCAAAAGATAGTGTACGCGGTATTTATGGCATCCCGAAAGTTGCGACACTACTTTCAAGAGTGCTCGATAACGGGAGCCTCGGAAGTGCCACTAAGCGATATTATAAACAACCGCGACGCAACGGGTCGGATTGCCAAATGGGCCATTGAGCTCCTCCCATTCGACATAACTTACAAGCCACGGCGAGCGATTAAATCGCAAGTATTGGCTGACTTCGTCGCTGAATGGACGGAAGCCGAACTCCCTAAAGAGTAGGGCACATATTCAAACTGGATCATGCACTTCGACGACTCCAAAATGTTGGCTGGTCTGGGGGCTGGCATCGTTTTGACGGCCCCAACAGGAGACACCGTTCAATACGTCCTACAGATAATGTACACAGAGTCCAACAATGCAGCTGAATATGAGGCCCTTCTACATGGTCTCTGGATGGCAGTATCAATGGGCATTCAACGCCTAGAGGTGCACGGGGATTCAAACCTTCCAATATCCCAAATAAATGGAGACTTTGATGCCAAGGATCCAAAAATGGTCGCTTATCGCAGTGCCGTCCTAAAAATGTCAGCCCGGTTCGAGGGGCTCAAATTTCACCATGTGTCTCGGGAAAACAATCAGGCGGCGGATATCCTCGCCCGCATTGGCGCAAAACGCGATGCGGTCCCTCCCAACATTTTTCTGGAAAGGCTTTTCAAGCCATCCGTAGCATGGGAAGGGGACACCGGTAACAACAATCCGGACCCGGCCAAAATACCCGATACCGAACTCTCTGACACAATCGGAGGCTCCGCCACCGAAATAACACAATCAACCCACGAAATAATGGCTATTATTGCCCCGTGGACAGAACCATTCCTAGCCTACTTAACTAGACAGGAACTCCCGGAGGACCAAAATGAGGCACCCCACATAGTGCGGTGATCAAAGGCCTACGGAGTCCACGAGGGAGAATTGTACAAAAAAGCGCTACCGGAGTCCTTCAACGGTGCATCTCCAAAGAGGAAGGACGGAACCTTTTGGCAGAAATTCATGCCGGACTCGGCGGTCATCACACCGCAACCCGAGCTCTTGTGAGCAAGCCCTTCCGTATAGGATTCTATTGGCCAACGGCCCGGGCAGGCGCACATGACTTAGTCCAGCGCTGCGCCGGTTGCCAGCTCTTTGCAAATCAAAGCCATATGCCACCCACCGCCCTCCGAACAATCCCCATTACATGGCCCTTTGCGGTCTGGGGGCTTGACATGGTTGGACCCCTTAAAGGTGGAACCCACAGGAAAAAATACTTATTGGTCATGGTGGATAAATTCACCAAATGGATAGAGGCCAAACCAGTTAAAACAGCCGAATCCGAACCGGTGATAGATTTCATATCCGGGGTTGTACATCGCTACGGCGTCCCCCACAGCATCATCACTGATAACGACACGAACTTCACGGCCGACGAGGTAAAACTCTGGTGCGGCAAAATGGGCATCAAGCAAGATTATGCTTCAGTCTACTATCCACAAACCAACGGTCAAGTCGAACGAGCAAATGGTCTTATAATGAGCGGCATTAAACCCAGACTAGTGCGCTCCTTAACAGAGTCTGACACGCACTGGGTGGAGGAGCTCGACTCCGTACTCTGGGGGCTGCAGACCACGCCGAATCGTAGTACCGGATACACACCATTTTTTATGGTGTACGGCGCAGAGGCAGTCCCGCCCTGTGACATAATTCATGACTCACATCGAGTGCGCATGTACGAAGAAAGAGAAGCCAAGCTCAATCGGCAGGACAGTCTGGACAGCTTGGAGGAAGAGCACGATGTAGCCAAAGCCCGTTCTGCATTTTACCAGCAACAGGCCCGCCGATACCAAAGCAGAGAAGTACGAGCCCAAAACGTATAACGTTGGCAAACTAGTTCTCCGGCTACCGGATAAGAAAAAGAACAAGCTAGTGCCCAAATGGGAAGGTCCCTTCATCATCGACCAAGTTCTAACCGGTGGAGCGTACCGACTACGGGATGCATCGACTAGTCAACTCGAGCCGAACCCATGGAACGCAGCCAGGCTCCGAAGATTCTACGCCTAGCACTGGACTTTATCTTAGTCCCTTCCCTTTGTCCATTTTCTGCATATACGTCGTCTGTCTTGTTTCCCTTTCTTTCTTTTATTCCTCTAGGCCTTCAAGGGTCACCTTGTGCCTCACTTGTACACTACAGAGGTGCTAGCCGCACTATCTACACCTGGGGGCTTCTTTCACAGAAGCTTAAATTATTTACCTGGGCATCACGCCCAACACATGCGTTATACTTACGCATGTACATTTTTTCACCATTATATGCATCGATATGACTTAACTTATGGCCAAGGTGGTTTGCCTGGCTCTTGTGTTTATGCCCTACATTCCCGTTAATTCGGCTAGGGCATAAGGGGAGCACCTCTGCGATTGTTACCGCCAGGTCACTCGGACGTGTACCTCAGACTGGGTGAAGCAGAAAGCTAGCATTCTTAAGAGAATATTCGGTCGGTGAACAAAAGATGACTTTTATTTATTAACCATATCTGCCCCCAGAAGTTTTTACTGCGCTTCTTGTCGCAGTCCGGACATGCACTTTAGGGCATGTCTACCCAGGGAAAGGAACCCTTAACGGAACTATTCTCTCTGGAAGATGTTTCTTACTACCCATGTAATATGACATAACTAGTTGGGCACATGTCTGATAAAGCACTAATGACCCCTACGCCTAGTCTCCACGCATGCCCCGGTTCTTATATAACCGAGAGGGTATTCAGATAGACTCCGGACTGTCGGGTCCCGAGGTTGAAGCAAAAAGGTCCGCCACGACAAACGATCTACAATCCGGCTAGAAGGCATCATATATGTCACTTTACAATTACATAGTCAATTTGAGTGGTTGATTTCCTCTTCAATGCCATCCAATAGGCTGTCTAGTCTACAGTCCTGTTGGGAATACTTTGCGGCCAATTCTACTTGGTCGTACTCTAAATTTACAGGGATCTCCTCGCCATCAGGCCCCACAGGTCCGACTTCGGCCATGTGTTTCAGGTCAGCCTTCGTGTACCGTGTCTTCACCATCGCCCAAGCTTCCCTGGCGCCCTGACGGCAGACTGATATCTTCCATAATTGGAAGCGCCGCCGTGGTCCCTTCAGCTTTTCTACAATCTCTCCAAGGCCTTCGGGTAGGGAGACGGACGGCCACAAGGCCTGGGCAACGCCTTGCATCACCTGCCAAACTCGTTCATGCAACTGTGCGAGCTCGGGAAGAAGATCACCCGTCGAACTAGGCATCTCCTCGGCAGGACGACCTATGAACATACCTACAGACATAACTCTGTCAGCCAGCTTCCCTGCCGAACTCTTTTTAAGTTCGTTCAAGCACTTACTAAATATGCCGTGCCGAAGCCGTCGATTCTCCTTAACAGAGTCCGATAGTTGGGCACGAACATCTTTCAGTTCCATGCCCAGCTTGGTGTTGGCATCTTGGAGATCATTTTTCTCCTGCCTCACCCTTGTAAGCATGCTCTCACCAGCCTTCAGCTGGCGTTTGAGCTGTTGCTTATCCAGATTCACTGCAGCATCATCTGCAATTTTTTCGTCATATTTGCATATAAAGCCGCACTCTAATATGATACTTATCATTTGATGGATATGTTACCAGCGGGGGTCTCTTTGGTCTCCCCTGCGGCGGACAGTGCAGCCTGAAGTTTGGCTTTGCACTCTTCTAGCTCCTGGGACAGTTGAGTATTCTTTTCTGTAAGAACCTACATAACAAATGATCCTTAAATCAGTTATCCCAACTATTTTAAGTCTCAGGGGCTACTGATATATATAATCATCAAATTGTCTCACCCGTATGTCTTTTACATACTGCTCCGTGGCTCTGGCTAGACCATCTTCAGCGGCACGGAGGTGCGCGTCCCCCGAGTTGAAGGCATCCAATGCCTCTGGGGAGAAACAATCGTCACAAAGAACAGTCCGGCAACGCCTGTGGTTCATGGCACTTTCCACCTCGGAATGGGTGGCGGACAGTCTATCTGTATCCTCTGTCGAAGGAGCACCCGACGCACGCCTTGTACTCGTTCCCACCTATGAGTCCGGCCTTGGAGCCTGGCTTGTGGAGGCGCGACTGGTAGCCTCTCCGGGTATAGTCCGGCGAGCGCTCTTTTTCCTGAAAAGAAGGCATGGGCGTTAGTATGCATCTGTAAATAATGTCTTGTGATAAAGACGGCGCGCCGTACCGCTGCGCCGGTGCCTCAATCCGGACTGCGGATCTTTTCAGCCTGCCTTGCCTAGCGGCCCCTAGTTGGCTAGTTGCCACGGGCTCGGCCTTCTGCCCCGAGGACCTCCCCTGCAAAATGCAGCTGTTATACGGCAATAAAAAGAGCACAAGGACGGATCCCTTTTTAAGTGCTGGGATTTCGGTCTCAGTCACCTGTGAGGCTGGAACTAGCCCAGGGTAATTGGCCGTAATGGCCACCAAAGTATTGTCATTACTCCCTTGG
This sequence comes from Triticum aestivum, assembly GCF_018294505.1. NCBI lineage: Eukaryota > Viridiplantae > Streptophyta > Magnoliopsida > Poales > Poaceae > Triticum > Triticum aestivum. The sequence continues at coordinate 319,746,988 of NC_057794.1, read as the reverse complement.
TAATATACCCTGTCGATCAGCTCCACGGATCGTCCGGATCCTCCTGGGAGGCCGGATCAAGGGACCGTCCAGGGTCCTCGGGCTGTGGGGGAGGGCTGTTTATCTCCTTTACTGCCTGGCGTAGCTCCTGCGATGAAATTGCTAGAATGAATACATAAACTACGGGAATACGAAACGGATGGCCGAGAAAAATCTCCACATACCCAGCTCGGAGGATTGTACATGGAGAATCCGCCCTACGGGTTGACACGGAGGAATTCCTCCTCTTCTCCCTTGTACAAAGTGGACAAGATCTTTATAGATCAGCAGCCGATCCCAGCCCTTTGCGGCCGTGGCGGGTGGCGTCATCCTCCCCAGTGAAATCCCACATGGGGTGGCCTCTATACTGGAGCGGCTGCAACTCCCACATAATGCATATAGCCATGACCTCGATCATGGTCAATCCGGATCGAGCTAAAGAGCTTATTCGGCTCACCAGATAAAGAATGTCCCGGTCGTCTTCCTCTAGGGGGCTCCGTGGATGCTAGCTCTGGCTCTTCTTCAAAGGGGCGTTATCAAACTCAGGAAGGTCGATCCGAATAGGGTCCAGAAGGGGACATCTTCTATATAAAACCATTCTGAAGGCCAGTCTTCGGACATCTTCTTTGGTGCCCCGGATTGGTATCCGGTCCCGGCGATACGCCACACTTCGGCTCCGCCCACTTGATATATTGATCCCTTCTTAGAACGGGGCACCAGGCAGAACAACTTCTTCCACAGAGCGAAATGAGCCTCACTGCCCAAAAATAACTCGCAAAGGGCTACGAATCCCGTGATATGCAGCAGAGAGGCAGGCGTGAGGTTGTGCAGCTGGACGCCATAGAACTCCAGAAGCCCTCGGAGAAACAGATGGATTGGGAATCCGAGCCCTCTTACCAGATAAGGGACAAGGCATACCCTCTCTCCCTTGGAGGGATTGGGACAACTCTCCGCTTGCTCTCCGCCATTATAAGTGGAAAGCCCGGCTCGAACTGGGACCAGGTACGCTGGGGGAAGAAATCCCTTGGACTGAAGCATCACCAATTTGCTGTGCGGGATGGAACATCTCTCCCAATCTCCAGGCTTGGAACTAGGGGTGCGAGAGGAGGAGCTGCGTCGACCGGCCATGGTGGAATGGATCTCTGTTGGGTACGCTCTGATGAAGACTCGGCAAGGGAGGATGATGTGATTTGGATCTAAATCCTCGTCTTTTTAAATAGACAGTTCATTTACATAGCTAGGGGTAAATGTGAAAACACCCAGGCTCTTCGCATTCGCTCGACACGTGGAAAGTAGCCATTATTGAGCATAGAAGCCAAGAAGTACAAACCATCACAAGGAAGAGGACATTATTTCAACAGGTACACAGAATTTGAAGAGGAACCCGCCTTGCAATGCCGAGGATAATACTGCGCGCCGGACTCATCGTCATTGAAGCCTGGTTCGGGGGCTACTGAGGGAGTCCTGGATTAGGGAGTCTCCGGACAGCTGGACTATCTCCATTGGCCGGACTGTTAGACTATGAAGATACAAGATTGAAGACTTCGTCTCGTGTCCGGATGGGACTCTACTTGGCGTGGAAGGCAAGCTAGGCAATATGTATATGGATATCTCCTCCTTTGTAACCGACCTTGTGTAACCCTAACCCTCTTCGGTGTCTATATAAACCGGAGGGTTTTAGTCCGTAGGACAACATATAATCATACCATAGGCTAGCTTCTAGGGTTTAGCCTCTCTGATCTCGTGGTAGATCTACTCTTGTAACATCCATATCTTCAATATTAATCAAGCAGGACGTAGGGTTTTACCTCCATCGAGAGGGCCCGAACCTGGGTAAAACTTCGTGTCCCTTGCCTCCTGTTACCATCCGGCCTAGATGCACAGTATGGGACCCCCTACCCGAGATCCGCTGGTTTTGACACCGACAGTCATGTCTACATAGTTCTCGAACTCGTAGGGTCCGCACGCTTAAAGTTCAATGATGGTTATATTACGAGTTTATGTGTTTTGATGTACCGAAGGTAGTTCGGAGTCCCGGATGTGATCACGGACATGACGAGGTGTCTCGAAATGGTCGAGACATAAAGATTGATATATTGGACGACTATATTCGGACACCGAAATGGCTCCGGGGGTTATCGGATATATACCAGAGTGCCGGGGGTTTACCGAAACCCCCTGAGGTTATTGGGCCTCATGGGCCCAATTGGTGGAAGAGGAGAGGAGGCCAAGGGGCAGCCACGTGCCCCTCCCCTCCCAAATCCGAATTGGACAAGGAAGGGGGCAGCGCCCCCTTTCCTTTCTTCCTCTTTCTCCTTCCCTCTCCTCTCCTACTCCAACATGGAAGGGGGAGTCCTACTCCTGGTGGGAGTAAGAATCCTCATGGGGCGCGCCAAGGGTGGCGGGCCCCGTCCCCCTCCTCCACTCCTTTATATACAGGGAGGGAGGCACCCCCTAGGGACAACAATTGATCCCTTGGATCTATTAGCCGTGTGCGGTGCCCGAGATCCGCCGGTTTTGACACCGACATTGGTGCTTTCATTGAGAGTTCCGATGTGCCATCGCCACAAGGAAGGATGTCTCGTCCCGTCTTTAAAGACAGCACTGTCGTTGAGGGAGCCCTGGCTATCGGCCAAACTCTCCGGCTTGGTGGTTTTCTTATGACCGCCTGTTCGGCCGCTGCGCCGACGATGACTTCTCGAGTCATCGAGAGCAATCTTCACATCAACTCGGAACTCGCCGAGCAGTTAGATCCAATGGAGTTCTCTTCCCTGAACGAGCTCTTGGATCGTATCGCCGCCCTAGGAGTCACGACAGACTACGATCAGATTGGGCCTAAACCCGATCTAAGAGAAATTAACTCTCCCCAGGTCACCCATCACGTTGCAGTGGTGGAAGAACAATGCGGCAAAACTTCATCTATCTTAAGGACTATCTACGTCTGGATTCCCGATCCGTCCAAGCCGGATACCCGCGGAGGGGAGGCTGTCACTCAAAGCCTGAACCCAGAATCAGGCAGTGGGCCAGATTTACTTGAAAACATCCAAGAATCCAAACTTTCGAGTTCGGAAAGTCCTTGGCCACTAAGCCTCAGATTGGGCGAGGATTCGGATTCAATTCCACCCACGCACCCAAACATACGCGATCTATCCCAAATTAGGCAAGAGCCTGCAGAAATAGTACACCATTACTGGGCCAGATTCCTCCTGGTCAAGAACAGGATAAAGGATTGCCATGAGGAAGACACAATTTCACTCTTCTGCAATAATTGCACGGACAAGGGAATCCTCAGCGCCATAAGTCGCCACGAAATTACATGCTTTGCCGACTTGGTGTCCATAGTACGAAAGTACTGTGCGATGGAAAGTGCCTAGAAAACCAAAATAAAATTTTGGGATAATCCGGCCCTGAATACAACCCAGTCCAAAATAAAAGGGTGCATTATCACAATACACCTGGGTTAACTACCAAAAAGCCAAAGCCCTCTACGGGGCAAGGAACCGTGCTGGAGGGATGGCTCAACGGACCATGCAAAATTCATAGTACAGCCGATGCGATACCAACGCACATCCTTAGAGCATGGTGGATACTCCGGCAGGTGGCCAAAAGTGGTGAGGATCTACTCCTCCCCAAAACCACAGAGCACCACCCCGAGGACAACAGTACTGTCTTAACGGTCTTCGAGATCTTCGCATCAAATAAAAGATGGAAGCGAACACTCGGCAGCACGTCCGAAATCTGCCACATAGCAGAAACAAATCCTTGGAGCGACACGGCTATTACCTTCAATGCTAGTGATGAACCTAAATTCCGAACAGCACGAGTACCAGCCGCACTGGTCCTCAGTCCAATCGTGGACGGCTTTCGACTCACCAAGGTACTCATGGACAGCGGCAGCGAATTAAACCTCATCTACGAGGAAACTCTTCATAAGATAGAAATAGACTGGAGCCGCATTAAGCAAAGCATCACAACCTTTAGAGGAATCATCCCCAGTCGGGAAGCACGCTGCGCCGGAAAAATCACACTAGACGTGGTATTCGGCATGCCGGATAATTATAGGTCCGAAGAAATTACATTCCAAGTGGCCCCGTTCAGCAGCGGATACCACGCTCTATTAGGGCGGGAGGCGTTTACAATCTTCCAAGCCATACCCCATTACGGGTACATGAAGCTCAAAATGCCCGGGCCCAACGGAATCATCACTCTTGTTAGTGAAACGGACATAGCACTCCGCGCCGAAAATAAGACAGCTGCACTGGCCCTTGAGGCACTATCCGAAGCCCTAGCGGCCGAAGAACTAACTGCGCTGCGCTCCATGGTGAACAGGGACAATGTGATACTCGATAAAAGATCCTAGTCCACCTCCTTTAAGCCGGCGGACAAAATAGTCAAATTCCAAGTCAATCCAACGAACCCTACAAAAATAGCTTCCATCGGGGCACAATTAAACCCTGATGTTGATGCCGCACTGCGAGGGTTCCTACACGAGAACTGGGACATTTTTGCCTGGCACCCTTCAGACATGCCAGGAATCCCACGCAGGTTGGCTGAACACAGCCTAAATATCCAAAAAGGATTCAAGCCAGTCAAGCAGGCTTTTCGATGTTTCTTCGAGCCAAAAACACAAGCCATGGCAGAGGAACTAGCCAAGGTATTGGAGGCCGGATTCATCAGAGACATAAAACATCCGGACTGTCTAGCAAACCTGGTGATGCTACCAAAGAAGGACAAATCCTGGTGCTTGTGCGTCGATTTTAAGGACCTTAACAAGGCCTGCCCAAAGGATCCCTTCCCCCTCCCCCGCATCGATCAAATCATCGATGCTACTGCAGGACACAGTTCATTGTGTTTCCTCGACGCATACTCTGGCTACCACCAAATCAAAATGGCAGAGCCAGACCAAGCCGCAACGGCATTCATCACACCATACGGCCCATTCTGCCTCAACACAATGCCCTTCGGGCTAAAAAACGCCGGTGCAATATATCAGCGCATGATTCGGCAAAACAGTGGAGGCATACGTGGATGATGTGGTCAATAAAACCAAGCATGTCAAAACTATAGTGGATGACTTGAGGCTCACATTCGACAACCTCCGAATATATGACATCAAGCTGAATACGGAAAAATGCGTCTTTGGCGTACCAGCAGGAAAGCTCCTGGGATTCATTGTCTCCAGTAGAGGTATTGAATCTAATACGGCCAAAATCCGAGTGTTGTCACAGTTGGCTACCCCAACAGACCTCAAACAAATACAAAAACTAACTGGATGCATGGCGGCTCTAAGCCGCTTTATCTCCCGCTTGGGAGAAAAGGCATTACCTCTTTATCGCCTCCTCCGACGCACCGAACACTTCGAGTGGACGGACGCCGCCACGGCCGGACTCAACGAAATAAAAGCCATGTTGGCAACAAACCCAGTCCAAGCCGCGCCAAACATTAGCGAACCAATGCTATTATACATTGTGGCAACTTATCAAGTGGTAAGCGCAGTGCTTGTCGTCGAGCAAGAAGTGGACGGACACAAATTTCTCACTCAAAAGCCGGTTTACTACGTGTCCACTGTCCTTACTCCATGCAAATCGCGGTACCCGCATTATCAAAAGATAGCTTACGCGGTATTTATGGCATCCCGGAAGCTGCGACACTACTTTCAAGAGTGCTCGATAACGGTAGCCTCGGAAGTGCCACTAAACGATATTATAAACAACCGCGACGTAACGGGTCGGATTGCCAAATGGGCCATTGAGCTCCTCCCGTTTGACATAACTTACAAGCCATGGCGAGCGTAAATCGCAAGTTTTGGCTGACTTCGTCGCTGAATGGACGGAAGCCGAACTCCCTAAAGAGTACGGCACATATTCAAACTGGATCATGCACTTCGACGACTCCAAAATGTTGGCTGGTCTGGGGGCTGGCATCGTTTTGACGGCCCCAACAGGAGACACCGTTCAATACGTACTACAGATAATGTACACGGACTCCAACAATGCAGCCGAATATGAGGCCCTTCTACATGGTCTCCGGATGGCAGTATCGATGAGCATTCAATGCCTAGAGGTGCGCGGGGATTCAAACCTTGCAATATCCCAAATAAATGGAGACTTTGATGCCAAGGATCCAAAAATGGCCGCTTATCGCAATGCCGTCCTAAAAATGTCAGCCTGGTTCGAGGGGCTCAAATTTCACCATGTGGCTCGGGAAAACAATCAGGCGGCAGATATCCTCGCCCGCATTGGCACAAAACGCGATGCGGTCCCTCCCAACATTTTTCTGGAAAGGCTTGTCAAGCCATCCGTAGCATGGGAAGGGGACACCGGTAACAATAGTCCGGACCCGGCCAAAATACCCGATACCGAACTCTCTGACACAATCGGAGGCTCCGCCACCGAAATAACACAATCAACCCACGAAATAATGGCTATTATTGCCCCATGGACAGAACAATTCCTGGCCTACTTAACTAGACAGGAACTCCCGGAGGACCAAAATGAGGCACCCCGCATAGTGCGGCGATCAAAGGCCTACAGGGTCCACGAGGGAGAATTGTACAAAAAAGCGCTACCGGAGTCCTTCAACGGTGCATCTCCGAAGAGGAAGGACGGAACCTTTTGGAAGAAATTCATGCCGAACTCGGCAGTCATCACGCCGCAACCCGAGCTCTTGTGAGCAAGGCCTTCCGTACAGGATTCTATTGGCCAACGGCCCGGGCAGACACACATGACTTAGTCCAGCGCTGCGCCAGTTGCCAGCTCTTTGCAAATCAAAGCCATATGCCACCCACCGCCCTTCGAACAATCCCCATTACATGACCCTTTGCGGTCTGGGGGCTTGACATGGTTGGACCCCTTAAAGGTGGAACCCACAAGAAAAAATACTTATTGGTCATGGTGGATAAATTCACCAAATGGATAGAGGCCAAACCAGTTAAAACAGCCGAATCCGGACCGGTGATAGATTTCATATCCGGGGTTGTACATCGCTACGGCGTCCCCCACAACATCATCACTGATAACGACACGAACTTCACGGCCGACGAGGTAAAACTCTGGTGTGGCAAAATGGGCATCAAGCTCGATTATGCTTCAGTCTACTATGCACAAACCAACGGTCAAGTCGAACGAGCAAATGGTCTTATAATGAGCGGCATTAAACCCAGACTAGTGCGCTCCTTAACAGAGTCTGACACGCACTGGGTAGAGGAGCTCGACTCCATACTCTGGGGGCTGCAGACCACGCCGAATCGTAGTACCGGATACACACCATTTTTTATGGTGTACGGCGCAGAGGCAGTCCTTCCCTGTGACATAATTCATGACTCACATCAAGTGCGCATGTACGAAGAAAGAGAAGCTGAGCTCGATCGGCAGGATAGTCTGGACACCTTGGAGGAAGTGCGCGACATAGCCAAAGCCCGTTCCGCATTTTACCAGCAACATGCCCGCAGATACCAAAGCAGAGAAGTACGAGCCAAAACTTATAACGTTGGCAAACTAGTTCTCCGGCTACCGGATAAGAAAAAGAACAAGCTAGTGCCCAAATGGGAAGGTCCCTTCGTCATCGACCAAGTTCTAACCGGCGGAGCGTACCGACTGCGGGATGCATCGACTAGTCAACTTGAGCTGAACCCATGGAACGCAGCTAGGCTCCGAAGATTCTACGCCTAGCACTGGACTTTATGTTGGTCCCTTCCCTTTGTCCATTTTCTGCATATACATCGTCTGTCTTGTTTCCCTTTCTTTCTTTTATTCCTCTAGGCCTCCAAGGGTCACCTTGTGCCTCACTTGTACACTACAGAGGTGCTAGCCGCACTATCTACACCTGGGGGCTTCTTTCACAGAAGCTTAAATTATTTACCTGGGCATCACGCCCAACACATGCGTTATACTTCCGCATGTACCTTTTTTCACCATTATATGCATCAATATGACTTAAGTTTTGGCCAAGGTGGGTTGCCTGGCTCTTGTATTTATGCCCTACGTTCCCGTTAATTCGGCTAGGGCATAAGGGGAGCACCTCTGCGATTGTTACCGCCGGGTCAGCCGGACATGTACCTCAGACTGGGTGAAGCCAAAAGCTAGCGTTCTTAAGAGAATATTCGGTCGGTGAACAAAAGATGACTTTTATTTATTAACCATATCTGCCCCCAGACGTTTTTACTGCGCTTCTTGTCGCAGTCCGGACGTGCACTTTAGGGCATGTCTACCCAGGGAAAGGAACCCTTAACGGAACTATTCTCTCTGGAAGATGTTTCTTACTACCCATGTAATATAACATAACTAGTTGGGCACTTTTCTGATAAAGCACTAATGACCCCTACGCATAGTCTCCACGCATGCCTCGGTTCTTATATAACCAAGAGGGTATTCGGATAGACTCCGGACTGTCGGGTCCCGAGGTTGAAGCAAAAAGGTCCACCATGACAAACAATCTACAATCCGGCTAGAAGGCATCATATATGTCACTTTACAATTACATAGTCAATTTGAGTGGTTGATTTCCTCTTCAATGCCATCCAATAGGCTGTCTAGTCTACAGTCCCGTTGGGAATACTTTGCGGCCAATTCTACTTGGCCGTACACTAAATTTACAGGGATCTCCTTGCCATCAGGCCCCACAGGTCCGACTTCGGCCATGTGGTTCGGGTCAGCCTTCGTGTACCGTGTCTTCACCATCGCCCAAGCTTCCCTGGCGCCCTGATGGCAGACTGATATCTTCCATAATTGGAAGTGCCGCCGTGGTCCCTTCAGCTTTTCTACAATCTCTCCAAGGCCTTTGGGTAGGGAGACGGACGGCCACAAGGCCTGGGCAACGCCTTGCATCACCTGCCAAACTCGTTCACGCAACTGTGCGAGCTCGGGAAGAAGATCACCCGTCGAACTAGGCATCTCCTCGGCAGGACGACCTGTTAACATACCTATAGACATAACTCTGTCAGCCAGCTTCCCTGCCGAACTCTTTTTAAGTTCGTTCAAGCACTTACTAAATATGCCGTGCCGAAGCCGTCGATTCTCCTTAACAGAGTCCGACAGTTGGGCACAAACATCTTTCAGTTCCACGCCCAGCTTGGTGTTGGCATCTTGGAGATCATTTTTCTCCTGCCTCACCCTTGTAAGCATGCTCTCACCAGCCTTCAGCTGGCGTTTGAGCTGTTGCTTATCCGGATTCACTCCAGCGTCATCTGCAATTTTTTCGTCATATTTGCATATAAAGCCGCACTCTAATATGATACTTATCGTTTGACGGATATGTTACCAGCAGGGGTCTCTTTGGTCTCCCCTGCGGCGGACAGTGCGGCCTGAAGTTGGGCTCTGCACTCTTCTAGCTCCTGGGACAGTTGAGTATTCTTTTCTGTAAGAACCTACATAACAAATGATCCTTAAATCAGTTATCCCAACTGTTTTAAGTCTCAGGGGCTACTGATATATATAATCATCAAATTTTCTCACCCGTAAGTCTTTTACATACTGCTCCGTGGCTCTGGCTAGACCATCTTCAGCGGCACGGAGGTGCGCATCCCCCGAGTTGAAGGCATCCAATGCCTCTGGCGAGAAACAAGCGTCATGAAGAACAGTCCGGCAACGCCTGTGGTTCATGGCACTTTCCACCTCGGAATGGGTGGCGGACAGTCTATTTGTATCCTCTGTCGGAGGAGCACCCGGCGCACGCCTTGTACTCGTTCCCACCTATGAGTAAGGCCTTGGAGCGTGGCTTGTGGAGGCGCGATTGGTAGCCTCTCCGGGTATAGTCCGGCGAGCGCTCTTTCTCCTGAAAAGAAGGCATGGGCGTTAGTATGCCTCTATAAATAATGTCTTGTAATAAAGATGGCGCGCCGTACCGCTGCGCCGGTGCCTCAATCCGGACTGCGGATCTTTTCAGCCTGCCTTGCCTAGCGGCCCCTTGTTGGCTAGTTGCCACGGGCTTGGCCTTCTGCCCCGAGGACCTCCCCTGCAAAACACGGCTGTTATACGGCAATAAAAAGAGCACAAGGATGGATCCCTTTTTAAGTGCTGGGATTTCGGTCTCAGTCACCTGTGAGGCTGGAACTAGCCCAGGGTAATCAGCCATAATTATGGTTTGCCTTTTAAGCACAGTCGTCTATGTATACACCAATCTTGAAGAAAATATTGGCACAAACATAGGTAGGTCATTCAAAATCAATTGTCAAGTCCTGGCTAGGAATTATTAGCACGAACACTAACCCTAGTTGGATTACTAGCAAAAATCATTTGCACATATGAAACAATTAATCACTTATCACCTGTACCATTCAAACAATCAATACACTACACAGATGTAACGAAACTTACTCAGATTTCATGGATTGGGAGAACATAACCACATGATTTCTATTCCAAAAAGGGGGAGGCAGGAGTAACCAGAGAAACCCTATGATCTATTTGACACATAAATGGGTATAGATGACTAACCAGCTGTCTGTCGTTGCCGGAGTGGTCATCGGAGTCATCGCCGGAGTGGTCGTCGAAGTCGTCACCGGAGTGGTCGTCGGAGTCGGTGTGGAACTCCGCCTCCGGCTGTGGAAGCTCGACGACGTCATGGTGCAGCGATAACTCACCGGCGGTGACGGAAACCTCTATCTCCATCTCCACGCCGTGCTCTGGTGCTTTAGCAGCCCCGGCGTCGCCACTCCCTCGGATGGGGCGCTTCGGCGGCATCCACATACACTGACGGCTTTGAGGACTGAGAGTGGTGTCGAGAATGCAAGTGGAGAGAGAGGATTGTGTGTGCGTAGCGAGGATGGGGGGTGCGGCCGCTCGGGCGCACCATTAATATGGAGTAGCGGGAGTTGTGGGAGAAAGGCGGGCGACGGTCAAACCGATGACTCGCCTCCCGGTGAGCCTGCGCACCGGACTGCTGGCATGCCTACCAAAGTTTCACACTGTGCTGCGAGCACTGATACGTCTCCAACATATCTATAATTTTTGATTGTTCCATGCTATTATATTATCTATTTTGGATGTTTAATGTGCTTTATTACTCACTTTTATATTATTTTTGGGACTAACTTACTAACCCAAGGCCTAGTGCAAATAACTATTATTTTTGCCTATTTCAGTGTTTCACAGAAAAGGAATATCAAATGGAATCCAAACGGAATGAAACCTTCGGGAGAGTTATTTTTGGAACAAGCATGATCCAGGGGACTTGGAGTAGACGTCAAGAAAGAAGCGAGGAGGCCACGAGGCAGGGAGGCGTGCCCCCACCCTCGTGGGCCCCTCGCAGCTCCACCGAACTACTTCTTCCTCCTATATATATAGGGTGGGTCTATTCTAATAACACCCTTAAGACCTTATTCTAATAACACCTAAAGCTTATCCTGATAACACCCTACTTAGCAGCCACCCGACCCGAACGACACAAACAGCAAAAAAAGAAAAACAACGCCCCCACGCCCACCACTCGACCACCTCTCTGTCTCTCTTCCTCCACCACCGACGCCTCCCCCAATTCCCCACCACCAACCACCTTCCTCTCCTCCCCGGCGCCGCCCCCTCCAGCCTCATCCCTCGGCGCCGCCACCCTCCGGCCTCATCCCCCGGTGCTGCCCCCCTCTAGCCTTCTTCCCCTGGCTCCGCCCCTCCATACCAGTGTCGCGGCGCTAGATGGCCGACGCCATGACATCCCCGAACGGTGCACCTACCCTCCGCCACCCACGGCACCGTGCGCAGGCGGCGGTGCAACCTCCAAGCAACCCTCCCCCGACCTACCGCTAGATGGGATTCGGTCTGCTAGGCGCAGGATACAGGCCACATCGGGCCCCCGTGACGCCCCCCTGCCGGAGCCAACCGCGACGGCCCCCATGCCATCGCCCCACCTGCTCCCCCCCCCATGCTGCCGCCCTACCTGCTCCCCCCGAGCTGCGCCTGCTCCAGCCCTGGCGCTTCCCCTGCCCTACGTCTCCTGGTCCCCCCGAGCAGCAGGCTCGTCACGTCCCCCTGCTGGCCTTCCGTGCAGTTCGGCGACCACATCTGTGCAGCCACAGCCGCGCGGGACGACCTCAACAGCACCGGAGGCGAGCCGCCCTCCCCTCTCTCCTTTGCTTCTTCCTCCTCTCCCCGCAAACTCCCTCCGACAAGGTTCAGTACACGTCCATCCCCCAGTGGCTCGCGTGCAGTTGAGCCAGGGACGGCGTGTAGAATGGCGTACGACGGCATGCAGTTCCGCGACCCTCCCATGCACCACGACAATGACGAGCAGCAATGTGGATGGGAGTGGACTGCATCCCACGTCGTACGTTCACGCAGCAAACCACCACCCCGCACCCTACGGTCTACTCCCTCGCGGGTGGTGGATCCAAGCTCATATGCGCCCATGCAGTCCACTGCATCCGTGAAGGTCACCGGAGCTCATCTGCTCCTTTGTTCTTCAGTATGCAGTTTGGTTCTCTTTTTTTCTTTCAAATTTATTGTATGCCGAAGTGCAGTTTGTCAAATGGGTGCATTCTTACATGCAGTTCGGTGATGTTCTGTAAAAACTAAAAAAAATGTTGCTGGTAGTATAAGAAATTCAGACCGATAGTTTTGCTTTTGCAGTTCACTGCTCCTCTCCAGGCAGCACGCTATATCCTTTTTTCGGGTGTTCATACAAAAATGCAAGACTTAGTTTGTATATTATAGAAAAAATCTAATGTGGTTCATTTGTATGAAGGCTTGTGGTTCGCTGTGTAAAAAGAAAAGGAAAGAAAAACAACAATGTATCCCTTCTTTTGTAAGAGCACTTCACCTTGTCCTTGAGCCAAAACTACAAAAAAAGCTGCCAAACAATATAAAAAATGTTGTAGTTCTCTTGACCGCGTCACGCAGTGCAAAACTCATTAAAACAAAAACAAATGTTGTAAAATAAAAAACAAAACAATGCAGTACACTAGCCTCCAAACAGAAACAAATGTTATAAAATAAAAAACAAAACAATGTAGTACACTAGCCTCAAGAATGCGGTCTAAATGCATTAGTAAAAAAGAGTCATGGAAAGAAAAAACTAATGCAGTACTCTCGGAATATCCACACAATTCAAAAAAAGAAAAAGAAAATCCTTTTTTTAGAAGTTCACTCATGCGGTTCACTTTAGGTAGTGTCGTGGCTCACTTACTCCCGATTTGAATTGCAAAAGACATGCTACAGAGACGACAAAAAAGGATTGTGGTTCTTGCAAAATTTGCATCGACAAAGGAAATCATGAAGTTCACTTGACTGCCTGCTGCAATGCGGTTTTCTGTTTGAAGCAGTGCGTTCTTATGTCCGATGAAAGGTCCACTCCCTTGGTAAATGCGCATCAAAATTTAATACGTATGAAAAAAATACAACAAAAACTCATGAGGTTCACTTTTGATAGTGTTGCGGTTCATTTTTGGAAGTGTTGCGGTCCACTCTCATTCAAAAAAAGTTGAAAAAAAGACAACAAAAACTTTTGCGAGCAAGTTTATGTCCGACAAAAAGAAATCATGAAGTTCACTTGGCTGCCTGCTGCAGTGCGGTTTTCCGTTTGAAGCAGTGCGTTCTTTTGTCCGATGAAGTACACACGATGATTTTGGTCTCGCGAAAAATAGAGTGTCCACTTTTCGGTAAATTTAAAACCGCTCTTAAACTGTAAGGAATTAGAGAGAGTGTTCTACATGAAAAAGTTGCGTCTCGTTGGTATCTTTCCAACGACATATCATTTGAATCATTTCGACAAATGGTTTGTAAAAATTTCGCGAAAAACGGCTGCTGCCAGTCGTCGTCCGCAACACGATTTTCAAAATTAACTTAAAACCATAAGGAATCTCAAGAACATTTCAACATATGAAAATTGTGCCTCGTACGTAGCTTTCCAACGACGTATCATATGCCTTGTTTCGACAAACGGTTAGAAAACTGGAGGGAAAACAGTACCAAAAATTTTGAAAAAAATTGAAAAAATTGAATTCCGCGATTTAGTAGATTTGAAACTGCTTTTAAACTATAACGAATTAGAGAAAATAATAGATATATAAAGGATGCACCTCGACGATATCTATCCAACGGTGTATCGTTTGCTTCATTCCGACGAGCGGTTTAGAAAATAACGCGAAAAAAACGCTCGCTGCCACTCGTCATTGGCCGCACCATTTTCAAAACCGCTCTTAAACCATGAGGAATCTCGAAAAGTTGTGCCTAATCCATAGCTTTCCAACGGTATATCATACGCCTCGTTTCAAGAAATGGTTAAAAACTAGAGCAAAAAAATTACCGAAAAAACACTGCGTACAGTTTTTTACAACACGAAGTTCACTAGTCTCTGTAATGTAGTGCTCTAGCTATAGAATGTGCAGTGCACCTGTGTTCAGCGTGCAGTGCGGAAGTGTTATCAGAATAGTTATTCTGATAATATTATCAGAATAGACCAGCTGTATATATATATATATATATATTCATATACCACGGAAACATCCAGGAGCACCACAAAACCCTATTTCCACTGCCGCAACCTTCTGTACCCAAGAGATCCCGTCATGGGGCCTTTACCGGAGCTCCACCGAAGGGGGAATCGATCACAGAGGGCTTCTACATCAACACCATAGCCTCTCCGATGATGTGTGAGTAGTTGACCATAGACCTTCGGGTCCATAGTTATTAGCTAGATGGCTACTTCTCTCTCTTTGGATCTCAATACAAAGTTCTCCTTGATCTTCTTGGAGATCTATTCCATGTAACTCTTTTTGCGGTGTGTTTGTCGAGATCCGATGAATTGTGGGTTTATGGTCAATTTTATTTATGAACAATATTTGATTCTTCTCTGAAATCTTTTATGTATGATTGGTTATCTTTGCAACTCTCTTTGAATTATCAGTTTGGTTTGGCCTACTAGATTTATCTTTCTTGTAATGGGAGAAGTGCTTAGCTTTGGGTTCAATCTTGCGGTGTCCTTTCCCAGTGACAACAGGGGCAGCAAGGCACGTATTGTATTATTGCCATCGAGGATAAAAAGATGGGGTTTATATCATATTGCTTGAGTTTATCCCTCTACATCATGTCATCTTGCCTAATGCGTTACTCTGTTCTTATGAACATAATACTGTAGATGCATGATGGATAGCGGTCAATGTGTGGAGTAATAGTAGTAGATGTAGAATCATTTCGGTCTACTTGTCGCGGATGTGATGCCTATATACATGATCATGCCTAGGTATTCTCATAATTATGCACTTTAGAGAAGCCTCTAGTGAAACCTATGGCCCCCGGGTCTATCATTTTATCATATAAGTTTCCAATCTATTTTATTTTGCAATCTTTATTTTTCTATCTATATCATAAACATACCAAAAATAGTTATCTTATTACCTCTATCAGATCTCACTCTCGTAAGTGACCGTGAAGGGATTGACAACCCCTTTATCGCGTTGGTTCTGAGGTTCTTATTTGCTTGTGTAGGTACGAGGGACTTGCGTGTAGTCTCCTACTGGACTGATACCTTGGTTCTAAAAAACTGAGGGAAATACTTATGCTACTTTGCTACATCACCCTTTCCTCTTCAAGGGAAAACCGACATAGTGCTCAAGAGGTAGAAAGAAGGATTTCTGGTGCCGTTGTCGGGGAGATCTATGCACAAGTCAAGACATACCAAGTACCTATCACAAACTCTTATCCCTTGCATTACATTATTTGCCATTTGCATCTCGTTTTCGTCTCCCCAACTTCACCTTTGCCTTTGCCTTTTCTTTGCCTTCTTCCCGTATGTCTTTTTGTTTGTGTTTCCACGTGCCTTCTATTTGCTTGGATCTTTGCTCGCGAAAAATCTATTGATATGGATCCACTTAAAGTGTTCTATTTGGATCATCTTTGGTCCTTATGCACTCGTGCTGAAACCCCAACTAGCCTAGTTGATGGGAAATCTTTAGATGAGCATGCTCATTTTGTGCGTCACCGTTTGTCTGAAAAAGGGAAACTCTTATGGGATCAAATAAACAGATTGCTGTGTTATGCTTGGAATCTTTGTGAAATTTGTGATTTTACTTGTTGCTCTAAGAACCCTAAAAAACACCTTCCCTACCTATGCGAGTTTAATGAAAATTAAATCTTATCTTCTTATGCAAAGGGTGTTTATAGTTACTATGATACTGAACAAATTGAAGAATTTGTTGCTTTTAAGGGTGCTTATGAAGTTGCTTCTTTGATTGAAAAGTATGATATTACTCTCCACGAATCTGAAAATATTGGCATACTTAAATACTGCTATGAAAACTATGCTCATAATGTCTATGTCAAAGAATTTATTGAAGGAATGGCCGCTTCTTTGGAAGAAAATAATGATATGCATGAATCTATAGATAATTATGATTCCAATGATTTGATTGAAATATCCCTTGATAAACATGATGCTTGCTATTCTTTTGGCCATGATGCCAATATTTACAAAGATGAATTCACTATAGTTCCTTATGTTAAACATGAGATCGTTGCTATTGCACCCATACTTGATGATTCCTTCGATGAAAAGCATGATTGAAATGATGTTATTATAAATTCTATTAACATCAGTTATGCTAATAATATGCAAAACCCCAAGCTTGGGGATGCTAGTTTTGCTATAACTACTATTTGTTGCAATGATCATGATTGGGGTGATTCTTCTTTTGATCTTGATAATTTATTTAAGCCCCATTATGAATATGAGATTGATAATAGTGTTTGAAATATTATTGAAAGTGGGTTTGTAAGAGTGTCAACTTTAGATCCCACATATTTGGAGAATATTCAATCTTATGAAATTTTTGACAAAAGTGGGTTTGGAGAGGTCATGACTTTAGTTAATGTTAATCCCACTATTTTGGAAGAGTGTCAACTTTGCATGCATGTGGATCGTGTTGAAAATATTTTATGTGATAGCTATTTTGTTGAATTTGCTTATGATCCCACATGTAATTATTAAGAGAGAGGAAAATATTATTGTAGAAATTTTCATGTTACTAAATTAACTCTTGTTATGTTGAGATTGCTATTGTTTCTTTCCGCTTCCTTGCATATGCTAGTTTTTGCTTGCTATGATAATTTGTTTGACTATAAGATACCTATGCATAGGAAGTATGTTAGACTTAGATGCGTTTGTCACGTTTTTCATGATGCTCTCTTTGTGCTTCAATTCATGTCTTTCATGTGAGCATCATTGAAATTATCAATGCCTAGCTAGGGGCGTTAAACGATAGCGCTTGTTGGGAGGCAACCCAATTTTATATTTGTTTCTTGCTTTTTGGTTCTGTTTAGTAATAAATAATTCATCTAGCCTGTGTTTATATGTCTTTTTATTCTTTTAATTAGTGTTTGTGCCAAGTAGAACCTTTGGGAAGACTTGAGGGTAGTTTTTGCGATCTTGCTGTAAAAAACAGAAACTTTAGTGCTCACGAGATTTGCTGCCATTTTTACTGGAGAGTGCGATTAGGTTGATTCTTTTTGAAGATGATTAATAGACAAATTACTCACGTCCACCAATTTATTTTAGAATTTTTGGGGTTACATAAGTATGCGAAACATACAGATTACTACAGACTGTTCTGTTTTTAACAGATTCTGTTTTTCGTGTGTTGTTTGCTTATTTTGATGAATCTATAGCTAGTATCGGAGGGTAAGAACCATATAAAAGTTGGAATAAATTAGGTTTAACACCAATATAAATAAAGAATGAGTTCATTACAGTACCTTAAGTGGTGGTTTGTTTTCTTATACTAACGGAGGTCATGAGATTTTCTGTTGAGTTTTGTGTTGTGAAGTTTTCATGTTTTGGGTAAAGATTTGATGGATTATGGAATAAGGAGTGGCAAGAGACTAAGATTGGGGATTACAAAGGCAACCAAGGTAAAATTCAAGGACAACCAAAAGCCTAAGCTTTGGGATGCCCCGGAAGGCATCCCCTCTTTCGTCTTCTTCAATCGGTAACTTTACTTGAGGCTATATTTTTATTCACCACATCATATGTGTTTTGCTTGGAGCGTCTTGTATAATTTGAGTCTTTACTTTTTAGTTTACCACGATCATCCTTGTTTTACACACCTTTTGGGAGAGACACACATGAATTGGAATTTATTAGAATACTCTATATGCTTCACTTATATCTTTTGAGCTAGATAATTTTGCTCTAGTGCTTCACTTATATCTCTTAGAGCATGGTGGTGGTTTTATTTTATAGAAATTATTGATCTCTCATTCTTAAATTATATTATTTTGAGAGTCCTTTAGAACAACATGGTAATTTTCTTTGGTTATAAAACTAGTCCTGATATGATAGGCATCCAAGATTGGTATAATAAAAACTATCATAAAAAGTGCATTGAATACTGTGAGAAGTTTGATACTTGATAATTGTTTTGAGATATGAGGATGGTGATATTAAATTTGTGCTTGTTGATTAGTTGTGAATTTCAGAAATACTTGTGTTGAAGATTGCAAGTCCCATAGCATGCACGTACGGTAACCGTTGTGTAACAAATTTGAAACATGAGGTGTTATTTGATTGTCTTCCTTATGAGTGGCGGTCGTGGACGAGCGATGGTCTTTTCGTACCAATCTATCCCCCTAGGAGCATGCGCGTAATGCTTGGTTTTTGATGACTTGTAGATTTTTGCAATAAGTATGTGAGTTCTTTATGACTAATGTTGAGTCCATGGATTATACGCACTCTCACCCTTCCATCATTGCTAGCCTCTTCGGTACCGTGCATTGCCCTTTCTCACCTTGAGAGTTGGTGCAAACTTCGCCGGTGCATCCAAACCACATGATATGACACGCTCTTTCACACATAAACCTCCTTATATCTTCCTCAAAACAGACACCATACCTACATATTATGGCATTTCTATAGCCATTCCGGGATATATTGCCATGCAACTTTCCACCGTTTCATTTATGACACGCTTCATCATTGTCATATTGCCTTGCATGATCATGTAGTTGACATCATATTTGTGGCAAAGCCACCATGCATAATTTATCAAACATGTCACTCTTGATTCATTGCCCTTCCCGGTACACCGTCTGAGGCATTCATATAGAGTCATACTTTGTTCTAGTATCGAGTTGTAATAATTGATTTGTAAATAAGTAGAAGTGTGATGATCATCATTAATAGAGCGTTCTACCAAATAAAAAAAGGCCAAATAAAAAAGGCCCAAAAAGGAAAAAAATAAATAAGTAAAAAATAAAAAGGGACAATGCTATTATCCTCTTTTTCCACACTTGTGCTTCAAAGTAGCACCATGATCTTTATGATAGAGAGTCTCTTGTTTTGTCACTTTCATATACTAGTGGGAATTTTTCATTATAGAACTTGGCTTGTATATTCCAACAATGGGCTTCCTCAAATGCCCTAGGTCTTCGTGAGCAATCAGTTTGGATGCACAACCACTTAGTTTCTTTTGTTGAGCTTTCATACATTTATAGCTCTAGTGCATCCGTTGCATGACAATCCCTAGTCCTTGCATTGACATCAATTGATGGGCATCTCCCTAGCCATTGATTAGCCGTGTCGATGTGAGACTTTCTCCTTTTTTGTCTTCTCCACATAACCCCCATAATCATATTCTATTCCACCCATAGTGTTATATCCATGGCTCACGCTCATGTAATGTGTGAAAGTTGAAAAATAATTGGAGATTACTAAAGCATGAAACAATTGCTTGGCTTGTTATCGGGGTTGTGCATGATTAGAGC
Source organism: Triticum aestivum (assembly GCF_018294505.1). Lineage (NCBI taxonomy): Eukaryota > Viridiplantae > Streptophyta > Magnoliopsida > Poales > Poaceae > Triticum > Triticum aestivum. The sequence goes on along the minus strand of NC_057794.1, from coordinate 319,727,288 downwards.
ATTCTTGTGTGACGAAAATGGAGCATGACCAAACTATATGATTTTGTAGGGATGAACTTTCGTTTTCCATGTTATTTTGAGAAGACATGATTGCTTAGCCAGTATGCTTGAAGTATTATTATTTTTATGTCAGTATTAAAATTTTGTCTTGAATCTCTCCGATCTGAATATTCATGCCACAATAAATAAAATTACATTGAGAATTATGCTAGGTAGAACTCCACCTCAAAAATTCTATTTTTATCATTTACCTACTCGAGGACGAGCAGGAATTAAGCTTGGGGATGCTTGATACGTCTCCAACGTATCTATAATTTTTGGTTGTTCCATGCTATTATATTATATGTTTTGGATATTTAATGGGCTTTATTATAAACTTTTATATAATTTTTGGGACTAACCTCCTAACCCAAGGCCAAGTGCAAATTGCTTTTTTTTTCTATTTCAGTGTTTCACAGAAAAGGAATATCAAATGGAATCCAAACGGAATGAAACCTTTGGGACAGTTATTTTTGGAACAAATGTGATCCAAGGGGACTTGCAGTAGACTTCTGGAAAGAAGCAAGGTGGCCACGAGGCAGGGAGGCGTGCTTGCCCCCCTGGGCGCGCCCCCACCCTCGTGGGCGCCTCGCAGCTCCACCGAGCTACTTCTTCCTCCTATATATATTCATATACCCTGAAAACATCCAGGAGCACCACGAAACCCTATTTCTACCACCGCAACCTTCTATACCCAAGAGATCCCGGAGCTCCGCCGGAGGGGGAATCGATCACGGAGGGCTTCTACATCAACACCGTAGCCTCTCCGATGATGTGTGCATAGTTTACCATAGACCTTCGGGTCCATATTTATTAGCTAGATGGCTTCTTCTCTCTCTTTGGATCTCAATACAAAGTTCTCCTCGATCTTCTTGGAGATCAATTCGATGTAACTCTTTTTGTGGTGTGTTTGTCAAGATCCAAGGAATTGTGGGTTTATGATCAAGTTTATCTATGAACAATATTTGATTCTTCTCTGAAATCTTTTATGTATGATTGGTTATCTTTGTAAGTCTCTTCGAATTATCAGTTCGGTTTGGCCTACTAGATTGATCTTTCTTGCAATGGGAGAAGTGCTTAGCTTTGGGTTCAATTTTGTGGTGCTCGATCCTAGTGACAGAAAGGGAAATGACACGTATTGTATTGTTGCCATCGAGGATAAAAAGATGGGGTTTATATCATATTGCTTGAGTTTATTCCTCTACATCATGTCATCTTGCCTAATGTGATACTCTGTTCTTATGAATTTAATACTTTAGATGCATGCTGGATAGCAGTCAATGTGTGGACTAATAGTGGTAGATGCAGAACTGTTTGGGTCTACTTTTCGTGGATATGATGCCTATATACATGATCATGCCTAGATACTCTCAAAATTATGCACTTTTCTATCAATTGTTCGACAGTAATTTATTCACCCACCGTAATACTTATGCTATCTTGACAGAAGCCTGTAGTGAAACCTATGGCCCCCGGGTCTATCTTTTATCATATAAGTTTCCTATCTATTTTATTTTGCAATCATTATTTTCCTATCTATATCATCAAAATACCAAAAATATTTATCTTATTATCTCTATCAGATCTCAGTATCGTAAGTGACTGTGAAGGGATTGACAACCCCTTTATCGCATTGGTTGCGAGGTTCTTATTTGTTTGTGTAGGTACGAGGGACTTGCGTGTAGTCTCGTACTGTATTGATACCTCGGTTGTCAAAAACTGAGGGAAATACTTACGCTACTTTGCTGCATCACCCTTTCCTCTTCAAAGGAAAACCAACGTAGTGCTCAAGAGGTAGCAAGCACGCCTCCGTCAATTCACACACCTGAACGCACACCTCCATGTCTGCCTGCATGGCGGACTGCTCACATGCGTCTTGTCAACTCATGCCTGCTTGCACGCCACACGGGTAGTGCGGCGACACGTATATTGTTTTTCTATTTGGATGATTAATGATGCCGCTTTATTGCTTAACCGAAGCATGGCACGTATCCATTTGGCATTAATGATGGCATTGTTGTTCTAATGCTCATGGTTCAAATAAATAATCCATTTGGCATATTGTTTTCCAATTATTAATAATCTCTCGTCTGTAATTAGATAAAGATTACATGAAAACTTGTCTCAAATTTGACCAAAAAAGTACAATTCCACTTTGTATTGGTGTCCATATGACAACGTGATAAGTTTCATGAACTTCAAATAAGTTTTGGATCTACTAGAATTTAAAAATCAAATTCTCAATGTTTGAAATTTGTTGCATGGGGAGTAAACATGCACCCACTGAGACACATGTGTTTTTGCAATCCATTTAGATGCACAGTCACGTGTGCATGTAGCTCAAATTTGATTTTTGCACATTATACCCATAGAAAATCAATCAATCAATGTACTAAAACGTCTTAATGATCTATTTGATTTTTTTTTAAATTGAAACGTCCCTCCTTCGGTAACATGTATGTTCACCATGGGATAATTAATTTAACATGCATCGTAGTTGCCGTGGATTCGTGGTGTGTGTGTGGCTGTGTGCGTCAGGGGGTGGCGTGTGGCTCGCAGTACACTACGAGTTGTGAGGCACCGTGTGGGTTGGTCGTTTTGGTAAGCTGGTGTAACACCCAGGATATGATTTTCCCAATATGTAATCCAACTCTTGCCGTTTCCGGCGTTAAGTTATTTTATTTTCTCGGGTTCGGGTTTTTGTCTCCGTGTGTTGTTATCGTTGTCATGCTTCTCATTTCATGTCATCATGTTCATTGCATTTGCATACGTCTTCGTCTCATGCATCCGAGCATTTTCCCCGTAGTCCGTTTTGCATTCCGGCGCTTCGTTCTCCTCCGGTGGTCATTTCTACCTTTCTTTCGTGTGTGGGGATTAAACATTTCCGGATTGGACCGAGACCTGCCAAGCGGCCTTGGTTTACTACCGGTAGACCGCCTGTCAAGTTTCGTACCATTTGGACTTCGTTTGATGCTCCAACGGTTAACCAAGGGACCGAAAAGGCCTCGTATGTGTTGCAGCCCAACACCCCTCCAAGTTGGCCCAAAACCCACCAAAACCCTCTCCATCATCTAGAGCATTCGATCACGATCGCGTGGCCGAAAACCGCACCTCATTTGGACTCTCCTAGCTCCTCCAATGCCTATTTAAAGACCCCCTCTGAATTCTTCTTCTTCTTCCCCCCGAAACCCTAGCCCCGCTCATCTCCGCGCGCTGGACGTGTCCGCCGGCGCCGGACAACGTTCGGTTTGCACCACTGCTGCCATGTGGCATGCCCCCACTGGCCCGGCCGCATCTCCCCGCCGCCGGCCCGCAA